>NC_056749.1:363560948-363661468 GCF_019279795.1 Protopterus annectens
TACAAATGCTTTTCATCTATAATTTGTTACACTGCCCTTTACAAATGTTAGCTTTTCCAAAGTGAATATCCAAAGGTACTTTTTCAGATCAGTCGGCCATTAAATTCATATTTGAATTCCCATAAGCATAATACAGTCAGCTTTACATTTTTGATTGTTGAAACAGCTTAATGTTACCTCTACAGACTTGGCAGCAGGAGTCAGGAACAGATAAAGGAGATGAACAGGTTAGCTTGGGACAGGTCTTCAGGCCACAGTATACATTCCCCTCCTACAATTAAAACATAATCTGTTACTGCAGCTAGTTTCATCTTGCTTCATTTATTCATATAAAATTGTGTATAAGCAATAAGATGATGGCACCTGTGTGTGTATTTCTTGTGGTACCATAGTAGCCACAAAGTAAAATTTAAATATTTTGGCTAAGTATATCTAATAACAATGACTTTTGCTACAGATGGCATCATGGAAGGGACTAAACAACAAATCCTGTAGCTCCTGTTAACAAAATAAGTTACACTATTCATATTTTATTTATTTATGAAAATTGAATTCATTATGTCTCACAAAAGCGATACAAATTTCAAAACATTTACTACTGAAAAAAAAGCAACACAATGATTGCTGACAGTCTTGTTCATAAGTTTTCATTTATGTCTTTTCTTCCTTAAAGCTATGACAATTTGTCTAAACAGAAAATACAATGCTCAGTTTGTATAAAAAGTTACATGATACTCTGCCCTGGAGTAAAAGAGCAGAAAAAAATTTAAACAAGCTGCGACACCCGTGCCCTGGCCCAGCGATCGAGGAGCCTCAATCCTCCCCACTACCACCAGTGAGGGGCGTCTCATATAGGAGGAAAGGATAACAAATACACACAAGTAAAGTGCAATTTCCCTTAAGAGCACACAGAGATCAGAATCAGTCCGGGGGCTGGGTCACTCCCTTGCTCTCCAGGTCCCCAATAAGACTCCCCACTGGCTCAGCTATAGGGTCCAGATCTCAGCCCCCAGGGCAAGCTAAAACCTCCAGCACCCTCTGTCCAACCAATGCTTCGTGTTCCTGCCCAAGTAGCTGACACACACACAGACTTTGAGAAGAGTTTATACAACCACACCGACACTCCTGGGGAAGGCTGGCACTGGTTCTTAAGCTGTGCCCCTTTTTCCCAGACTATACTGTAGTACCAGCTGCCACCACCCACTAATATTTATCAGCTACTGAAAGGCCCTTAAAGGGTGTCCAATTATTACTGTGTAACATTATTATCCAATTGGTTATATAGCCCAGGGCTAAAGCTATAGAAGTGGCTTTGTATAATTTTACAAAAGGCATGCAAGTACTCCAAGAGCTTAAATTATCTCTACAAAAACCACCACAGTTGAAAGGCGTTTAAAAATATTTAACAACAAATAGTCAAAACACAAAACAATACTTGTACTACACAGTGCTAGTCAAGAGTTCACAGATCACAGACAAATACTTAAAATAATTCAGTAGTACAGTTCTGACATCACAGTTAAACAGAGTCTAATCTTTCTAGTTATTTCTAAGAGAAAACACAAGTCTAAAATAAACTTGCATATAGAACAAGACAGTTCTGGTGAGTTGGATGGTCAAGACAAAAATGCTTAATGCTCTCTGATTCTCTCTGTTTTTAAAATCCCATTCCTGCTTCACATTCCATCATTCTTCACACTTCCCTGGGTTCCCAGGCTGACAAACTACATTTACGTTCTTTACCTCTGGGCAGAAACCAGAGCAATAAAGGACATTTATGCATGTAAATTCTGGCCATTAACTCTGGCCTTAAAACAATAGGCAGGATGCCTCACTCTAGATTTAGTGGCTCTGAGTTTTAACATCAAAGGGTCAAAACATGCTTTACTTGGTCAGTAGAGTGCACCGTTACATTTTTTTCCAGTTCCACATGTAACACTATTTTCACCATTTAAAACAAGCAGCCTGTGGTTTACATTAATATTTTCAGATGATAGAATTATCTCCAAAATTCTATCTGGCTAAGCTGCGGCCTTCACCTATCTTCACCCAATCTTCACACAAGCATAGATCAAATAATATATTTTAATATCGTACAGAGACAAAAAAACATATAAAATTTCTGTGGTGTTTGCATTACAAATACCAGTCATCCCACTGGGTCTATATTAGGTACACAAAAGTATATCTAAATGAATGCTGCAATCATCGAAAATCCAGGAACTCGCAACTGTGGAGGGCTGCGCCCCCCCCGCTATATATATATATATATATATATATATATATATATATATATATATATATATATATATATATATATGGTCTATATTATATCATCGAACGCTTAAAAAAGCGAACACTGATTGATCGACCTAATTTAAGCGAAAGCTTACAATCTGTCAGATTAGCGATTTTTTTCCCAGGGAAAAAAAATCGCTGATCCCAAACACATACACACAACACAAGCACATCAAACAGAAATCCACACACATACACCTAAAATCTGATACCTAACCCTACACTAAACTATGCACACACCACTAACTACCCACTTACCTTAACCCAAACCCTAACCCTAAGGTCTGCACTATCGCACACTCACCTCACTCACTAACCCTAACTCACTTAAATCCACCCTAACCCTCATGTCCACTCAATTGCACACACACCTAACCAGAGTCCTAACCCTAACTCACCTAAATCACCCTAACACTCACATCCACACAATCACACACTTACCAGAATCCGACCGGTAACTTTCCACCATAACACTGAAAATACCGAAACAGAAATGGACAACCAAATTATTTCCCTAGGAAAAAATTCGAGTTTCTGCTGCTTCGATATTTTGCAGTTTCGCGAAAATAAGCTCGGTCAATCAGCGTTAGCTTTTTTAAGCATTCGAGGATATAATATATATATATATATATATATATATATATATATATATATATATATATATACTAACCCAGAGATCGCACTACAGTGAATAAAGGGCAAATATTCCCATCTTCAGTGTACCGCAATCTCACAAAAAACATATTGAGATCCTGGATGTTTGATGATTGCAGCGTTAGTTTAGATAACCTTTATTTATCTAATATAGACCATCATCCCATTGATGTGCGTATATGTATGTGCATGTGTAGCTATATGTACAGAGCAGTAGCTGGCTCATCAAAGCACCTGGTGCCAATCCCTGATCTGATGCCCCCCAACTCAAAGTTGAGGAGCAAAAAAAGGAGAGAAAAAAGTTGCTTCTCCAAAAACAGATACATCTCCATTCTTCTTGATCTGCACTGCTCAACTTTAAGTTGCAGGACTAAAATACTCTCTTTCTGCTTAGAAAAATATAGCAAAGTACTTGGTAAATATGCAGCAAGTGGCTTGCTACAACTTATCCTACCATGAAGCATTTCAGTCTTGTGTTCTGACTGCAAAAGCATTATTGACATTCATTTTTGTACCGGCATTCAGAAATGCCAGCACTGAACTACAGACAGATCAGCATCTCCTTATGTCCACTAACATCTTTGTTCCCTGGTTGACAGACACCTTCACTTTATGCTAGCTATGCCTCTGTGTATTTACACATGCCTATACACTTATTTTAACTTGGGAGCATATGAGCATACAAATATATTTGGATGAATGGTAGAAAAAAATGAAATGGCCCTTGTACCTGCTGACCATCGAGTTGCCACCAATGCCCTTCCATTTCCCATCCATACTACAGCCAACACAAAAAACCATGAAGTTATCTGTGCCCTCACTAGTATCTCAGCAATGAGGGTATGCAGATATCCTACCTCCAACCCTTTTGTGGTGATGTAGGCACTCGCATCACAACCAGGCCATACTAATCATTCTTATGAGTAGATATGCTTCCACACACATGCCCAGGCTGCTAGCATGACCAAATTGGTGAGGCAAGCCTATATTCTTTGTCTAATATGATCTGCCATAGAAAGCCACCACCAGTAGTAAATCAAGTATTATGCGAGCTCTGGATGGATTACAAACCATGTCCCCACCCAAACATACACACAATTTTTTGTTTGGACAATATATAAATACAGATTCTCTTGGTTTCTCTATCTCGATCATTTTAAATGAGTACTTAATCGCCAGATTTATATTTGATAAAACCACATTCGTGTGCTTTTGTTTCAAAGAGGAGTATTTCTGAATATTCTACCATCAAAAACGGAAACAAAATTTACTAACCAATAATGACAAAATTACTAATTTCAGAATATTTTAACCACATAATACAAGTCATGCTGCTATAATTATAATCTATCACGGTCTGTACCAATCAGGTACAGTCACCTAGCTGTGTACACCTCAAATGTCTGTGATTAAAAAAGGGCCCCAGAGAAGTATCCCAATTCACTTTACATAAATACATGTTAGTTCAGCAAAGCCAGACTAGTGACTTGTTCATTTTAGAAGGTTCAGTCATTCTAATCTATAGGCCATCCCTGCACCCAACCATTACTGCCCCAATTTTTGACTGTGTACTACTCAGATGCCTGACAATGGTAAAAATAAAGTATGAACACTATAATGCATGCCATGTTTGTTTCATACAAACACAAAGTAACCACAGTAACGTATTCCAACTTATTTCACAAAATTTCCACTAGCCTTGTAAAGCCACACACTTTAAAATGGACAAAACAGAGGGTAAATTGCTTTCATCTTGAAACATCCCCTTATCCCCACCAATCAGTTATATAGCCACTTTGCTGTATACTACTTATCGGAGTACAATTAAAAATATAGACTCACAAACTCTTAATACAAAACTCAAGAATAAAGCCAAAAATAATATGGGATAAAGCCCACACCATCAGGGTAAATTTTAAATACAGTCCTTATACAATTAAAAAATTACTAGAACAGGCTTTTTTGTATTAGCATCTTGAAGGATGCCTAAATCTCAAATGTCTGTCAGTACTTAACTGTAACCATGATGATTTGACAGACAACTACAAATATTACGAGAAAAGTAGAATTGTGTAAGTAAACTTGCTGTAGATGTTTGAATGATCACTGTTGCAGTAGCTTTTGATATATGGGCTGTATCCTGTCAATGATATAACATCTGGCCAGCTTCCATAGCTTCAGGGCACCTTTCACATGATCAAACTGTTTGACAGCTCTCAAGCTAAGCTGTCTAAAAACACAGATTTAAGTGCAAAGCCCTTCAGAGCTTTCATGCCAACTGAGAGGAGGAGGCTGAGCCCTGACAGTATAAAGCTAGAAGGTAAAATATATACATATATACACACACCCCTGGCAAAACAAAATACTCAAAAAGAAAGAGGGGTGGCATGCGGGATGGAGTGGCTACTGCAGCAGTGATCATTCGAACATTTACTGTTATGTTAAGTTTACTTCCACAGCTATACAATGCATCATATTGATCTCAGCTGCAGTAGTATTAGCTATATGTGTAGATTATCCTAGCTTACATTTGGAGATGGAAGGGGAATGGTCCAGGAGTCCCTGGAGAATGGTCCTAGCAAAGTCTGACTAGCCCTAGTAAAGGTATCAAAGCTTGGATGTCTTTGTAAAAGTATGTACAGAGGACCAACTTTCTGCTTCTGGAATGATTCTAGAATCCAACTCTTTCTAAAAGGTTATAGATGAAGTCAAGGTCCTGGTAGAGTGAGCCTTGACCATGCCTGGAACAATATAGTTGGACGAGAGCAAAAAAGGTAATAGCCTGAAACATCCATTTTGAAATAATTTGTTGGACACAGGTTGTCCTTTCTTTTTACATTCACAAGAAATAAACAGTTGATCCAAAGTTCTGAAAGATTTTGTTCTTTTAAGATAGTACCTGATCTGTCTGTGGACATCCAAGGTATGGAGCATCCCTTCTCCCTTATTTATTGTTTCAGTAAAGAAAACAGGGAGATTGATAGTTTGGATTAAAGTGAACTCAGATACCAAGTTAGGCATAAAATAAAAAAATAGTTCTCAAAGAAACCCTGTCTCTATGGAAAATGAGAAGGTTGACTCACCTTTAGAGCTTGGAACTCAAACTCTCCTTGCACAAGTCAAAGCAATCAGTAAAACAGTTCTCCATGTTAAGAACCTCAAGTCTTCCTGATGAGCTGGTTCAAATGGAAGTATTAGCTTTCTCTACCACAAAATTTTGATCCCAAGGAGGAGTCACAGGGTTTGTTGGAGGTCTGTTATGCAAAACCCCTTTCAAAAGCATTTTGACAAGAGAATGCATTGAAAGAAGGGGATCCATGGATAGACATGCTAAAATGTTCTACAAATGAATCTTGATGGAGAAGTAAGAAAAGCCATAAAATAGTAACCCATACAACTATTGTAGACCATAGAAATACTAACCATGAAAGAGTGCTGGTTATTGTTATTGGCACCAATGAGAAAGCCTTTTACATTTGCTATGACATGATTTTCTAGTTGTAGGCTTTCTTGCCTCTTAATACCTGCTCTACATACTCAGTAAATATGTACCTAAAGGAAACTAGGACTCTATCATCCAGGCAGTCAGCTGAAGTTGATTGGGGTTGCGGTGTATCTAACACCCCTGCTCTTGTGTGAATAGATCCATTCCCTGAGGAAAAGAACAGAGAACCACTGTCGTCTGGGCAAGAAGGGAATTGCCACTATGATTTTGGTAGATTCCTTCTGAATCTTCAGAAGTACCATGGAAAAGCATACAGAAATATTCTTGCCCAGGGGAAAGGAAATGGCATCCATCTTCCAGGCTTTCTTGCATGGGGTCCTGGAGCAGAACTTTGCCAGCTCATTGTTCAGAGAGGAGGTACATAGGTCTACTTGAGGAACTCCCCACAGATCGATCAAATCCTGGAAAACTCCCTGATCTAGTTTTCATTCCTGTATGTAGGATGCCTGTAGAGTGAGATTGTGCTGTAAGCTATATCCCAAGCTAAGATGGCTAGTCTGCAAAGGGGGTACAATCTCATTCCCCCTTGCTTGTTGACATACCAGGACTGTGGCATTGTCTGTGCAACTTAAAAAGGTCAAGGGGAATAAAAATAATTCAGACAGTTGTGTGTCTTGATTAGAGCAAGCATATATTTTATATTTATGTGCCTGCATCTGTCTTTGGTATCTCGAACACGTTTCACTTTTATCCCTCCTGAAACTGCTATTGAAGCAAAGTCCAAAGCATCTGTGTTGACTAATTGCTTTGGAGTGGGGGGACCTGTATTTAGGGATATTTGCAGTCTGCAGCAAACTTACCTCTCAACTTCTTAGCACAATATATCTTGACAAAGACAAAAATAATGGGGGGACCAAGGCACAAAAATAGGGACAAATTTTAAATATTGCTGTTATAAGCTTAGAAAGTTGCTGGAATAAAAGGTTTTATATTGGCACATTTTCTGAAGAATATGAAGTCAAACTCCAATGTCTGTCATTACTTAGTGACTTCAATCCTCAATAATTTGCCAGAAAACCACAAATTTTATGAGGAATAGACCAAAATATGAGGTAAAAATCTAAACATTCTTTGAAGATCTATGCAGTTGATTGCTATGACATCAAATGATTTCTGTTCTGACAAATTCCAGTACTGGGATTTGAAAAGATAATGGCTGTTGGTCCTGGGACCAAAGCAACATTAGATACCACTCTTTCTCATGCAGAGTCTTGCCAGGGCTATCATGAAAATCATAAACACCATGAGACAGAAAATCCTGAGGTATTCCCCTTGCCAAGACCAAAGTCTGACTGAAAAAGCCTAGAAACAGATCCAGATGTAGATCTATTTTTTTTCCTGTGGAAAAAAAAGCTCTTTGAACTGACATGTCTATCAGACACCCAGGGAATGCAATACTGTGTGATGGAGTCAAAAAAGACTTTTGAATGTTCTCTTGTAATTTCAGCTTGTGTAAGAGAGATTCTTAATCCTTTGAAAAAGGCTTTGCAAGATATGCAAGTCACTGAAATATGGAAAAATGTGATACCCAGTAGCCAAAAATGAGGTATAACTGGGAGCTAGATTCTTTGTGAACACTCTTGGTGCAGTGGAGTGTCCAAAGGGTAAGGCAGAGAAGTGATAACATGATCCAGATACACACAACTTTAAGAAACACCTGAGATCTGGATATACAGAGATGCAATAAGCGTCTTTTAAAGCTTTAAATCTAGTGCTACAAGATAACTTAAGAAAGAAGAGGTAACAGGTTAAGTGATGGCATTTTGAACTTGAGCACTATCCCAAATGGGTTTAGGAAAGAAAGATCCATAACTGGTCTCCAGGAGTTTTCACTTTTTTTTGGCACCAGAAACTTCCCTGAATTAAAAACTTTTATCAAACTGGGAAGGAGGAATTGCCTAGATCACTCCCTCAAAAAAAATATGTTGAAGGACAGAGGGATGGCAGATGGGGAATTACCCCCTAAAAAGGGAAAATTTCCTCCCATTACCATAGGCAACATTGATAAATGATCCCCAGAACCCATTTGTTCAAAACTATCTGTTGTCAAACTGAGAAGTGGAGATTCAAACTTTCTGGAAGTGAAAAGGGACTGCCAGGGTAGAGGAGGGGGGGCATTGTCCCTTAAAAGTCAGTCTAACTTCATTGGACTGTCCTTTGCTTTGGGTGGTTCCTGTCTTCTTTTTGGAACCCCTTGCCATTGGCTTCTTAAGCGTCTGTTACCAGTATTTTGCTGAGACTGTTTATTTTGTTTCTTGCCAAACCTGGACAAGGGGGTAGAGAATCCCTTGGAAAATTTGGAAAAATCTGAATCCCTGTGTCAGCTTATCCATCTCATCACACTTTTTGACCAAAGATTAATTCTCTATCTAAAGAAGCATTTAAAATCTCATTTTTACAAATGGCAGGTTCTGAAAATGTAGCCAGACAAACCTCCTAAATACAGTTCTAATGGCAATAGCCCTAGAAAAAGGCATCAACAGAATCACACATGCACTTTAAATGGTTCTACTTTCGAATCTCTAAATAATGAAATATTCAATTTCAGTATCTTGAGACAAGGATAACAAAAATCTACTAAATGAAAAATTAAAAAAACAAACGTCACTATACTGAAAGTTCATAATACCGAATTTTCAGTATGTGACATTCTGCTTTTTAATGTACCCTCCACCACACAAAAACATGACCTTCCTCACTAGACCATCACAAACCAAAACACCATATACACCAATTAAACCCAATTAATGTTTAAGCAGGGGGGCAAGCCCTCCTGTGCATCCCACACCTCCACACTACTTATATATACCAACTCTGAGGTCGCCCTATCAAGAAAAAAACAATACATCTACTGTTATGTGCTCTACACTCCCATTGCACATTGTCAAACTTACACCCATGAGAAACGCACACTACACACATGTACAAAAATCACCACTTACACATAAACACTCACTTACCTACCCCAACCTACTCCTAAAACTTCCCAAAAAAATTAAAACAAAACACATTTCTACCCCAAACCCTTATACACTATAAACCTACCTGAATCTCCCAACATAACCACACATCAGCTGCCATGTTTAGAACCCAGAAACCACTAAACTTTAAAGGAACAACACATTAAGCAGAACAGACAGCATCACAACTATTTCGGATTTGGCAACATCAGATTCGTCATTATGCAGTTTTGAGCAACTGCACTTTCATTATTCTTGTCTCAAGATACTGAAATTTGATATTTCAGTATTTTGAGATTTAAAAGCAGAACCCTTTAAACAATGAGTTGTGACCAGTGAGATGGAAGAAACTAAACTATTTAAAAACAGCTTTTTCCTTGCAAGAGAAAACTGCAGCCAAAACATTCCTCACACTTTTAGAATTAATCATAACAAATTTTAACATTTGAGCCTGATAATTCAAAATTCTGAAAAATATCAAAGTTTCAGAAGCATACACTTTTTCCTATACTTAGGGCGGCCGCAGTTAGCATTGCCACCAAACAGCGAGAGTTTCTCCAGTTCGATCTTCGGCTGGGGTGCCTTCTGTGCGGAGTCTGCATGTCCTCCCTGTGGTCACGTGGGTTTCCTATGGGTGCTCTGGTTTCTCCCACATCCCAAAGACATGCTGTAGGTGGATTGGACACTCTAAATTGGCCCTAGGCATGAGCGCATGCATTGTCTCTCCTCTGTGGAAGGCTGGGTGCCAGGCTGGAAACTCAACACCCTAAAACTCTACTGCCAATCGTTAGTGGACAAGGTGATCCACTGTGGCGACCCCTAACCAGGAAAAGCCGAAAGAAGAAGACTACTTATTACTTTCCTATCCTTGTCATAAACTGCTGGATTGGAATTAACTGAATGTTTAGCAGCAGTAGAATTAACTAAAGCTATAGCTGCTGGATCAGGTTTGGGATGAGTACATAGAAATTTAAAAGACTGAAGAACTTTATACAATCTATCTGCCTTTTCAGGGGCAACAGGCTTAACTATCAAGAAAACTGCTGGCAGTGACACATCCTCCAATTCTGACGGCACTGGGGGAATGGATGAAGGTTCTGAAAATTCCGTTTGTAACAGCTCATATTAAGGAAATTAGAAATATCAGTATCCCCCCCCCCCCCACTGAAAACACTGGCACATTCTGGAAATAGTCTCAGAGAAAGAGAAACCCCCTCCAGACAGAATTATAATTTCTTCAGGAAAAGATGTATTCCCATTTATTTTACCAGAAACCATCTTACAAGGATTGATAGCCTGAAGTAAACCCTGAGCTAGCCCCAATAAAATATTCTAAGGAAATTTGGAGAGGCTTAGATACATTTTAGTTTTTGGTTTCTTTTTTGATAGGAAAAATGGGGCCAGCAGTGTTGTTAATAACAGCAGAAACTTCATCAGGGATGGGCATAACATTCTGACTAAATAGGAAAGATTTCTCTGCTTCCTTTCCAGGTACCAAGGAAAGTGGTTCTCCCTTGCCTACAGAGGGGCCATCAACCACTGCAGAGGATGTGGCTACCCCCCAGTCTGTAGTGGCTGTAGGTGTTACACTAGAGGGATCCAAGGTGTGTGGTTTCATGCACCAGCTTTGTCCAAAGTAGTGTCACCCACCTGAAGCCGAGGCAAATTGCTAGCCTGCTGTGGTAGCAAACAATTTGCTTAGCTTTTCTTTTTGTGGCTGGAAAAAAGATTGACCATGGGTCTGGTAGTTTGTTCAGGTCTGTGACAAAGGGAGATACTGTCAACACACCTATCTGGAATTTTGTAAATTATATGTCATTTGTGAATATTAACATGCTCTATATAAGATGCTTGTGTTACAAAAGTATTAGAACTGTATGTCATGTGCATATTAAACTGGTCTGTACAGATGTGTGTTAAAATGGTATTTTATAAAGTGCTTGTGCTTAAAATGTAACCACAGTGATGCTCTACTGGAACAGAAATGAACATGCACTATTGTAACTGTTTAAATGTATATATTTTTACAGTGGAAACGGGAGTACAGGAGGTTAATGTCTGTGCTGAGAAACTTTCTGTATTGTCTTCAGAGTGAACTAATTACTACCCCTGAAAGTATGAAGGAATGCAATTGTTTTATACTTACAGCATCTGCCAAAGATCTGAGGTCTACGTATTTTCACAGGGGGGATACTAAATACTGCCAGCTTCCAGCAGTGGTGGTTTCACCTGGGATAGAGTCAGATGACAAGAAATGATGCCATTCTGCAAGCTATCCCGGCAGCAATATTTGAAATTTTAATTTGAGAACTCAGACAGTGCATTCTATATTCTGTATTGGACAACAGGAACCATTCACCACACATCTGCCTTGTTTGTAAGTTTCTAGGGTACAGTACAAGTCTATTAGATATAGTCAGGAATATAGCAAAGCTTAGTTTAGATATTTTTCTTTATTTATTTGAGACTGTCCTGTAATGTTGTTTTAAATATTTCCTGTGATTTTGAATTCTGATGTCACTGTGATTATATACTGAGTATTTTCTTGTTCTTTTATTATTTATTATTAAATATATTTAAACCTTTCATTATGGCTGATCTGTCTAGAGATATTTAAGTTTTGAGAGTGCTTGCATATTTATGCTTGCATATTTATCTGGTGCCACTGTGTGGGCCACTCCTAACAGCCTTGCTCTTGGTCAAACCACCATTTGTACTAATATTACACAGTAAGAATGGACACTCTGTTAAAGGCCTTAAAGTAGCCGATAAGGAGTTGGCTGGTGGCAGTGATAACTACCTTATAGTCTGAGCAAAAGGAGGCATAGCTAGTAAACCTGTGCCAGCCTTTCCCAGGGGTGTCTGTGTGGGTGCGTGTGTTTAAATCAAACCTCAAAGAGCATGTGTGTGTCAGCTACTTGGGCAGGGACATGAAGTACTGGTTGGACAGAGAGGGTGCTTGAGGTCTTGGCTTGGTCACCCAGCTGAGATCTCAACTCTTTAGCTGTGCCAGTGGGGAGTCTTACTGGGGAATCTGGAGAAAGAGGGAGAAATCAGCTCCAGACTGACTGGTCTCTGTGTGCTCTTAAGGGAAATTACATTGATGTAGAGAGCTTCATCTGGAAATACCATGCACGTACCTGTTATCCTCTCAGTGTACATCTCCCAACTGTTGCCAGTGCCGAGGACTGAGGCTCCTTGACTACTGGTCCAGTGGTGGGTTATCACAGGGTCTATGTCACTTAATTGAAATATGTATTCATTGGAAACATCTTCAAACTCTAAACATGGAAATTCATTTCAACGAACCTCAGACTTTTTCTAGGGTTAGGAATCACTCACCCACTAGCACTCTGGAATACACACCGCACTAAATCAAACCCACCCAAGTGGGGAGCTGTACCCCCAACACCCTCTCTCACTCTCTCTCTCTCTCTATATATATATATATATATATATATATATATATATATATATATATATATATATATATACACACACATACATACACACCAACTCCAGATTGCACTGGAGTGTGGAAAAAGGCAAAGTTGTGGTGCTCGCCAAGTGCTTCTTAACCCTGTGAACAAGTCTGAGGTTTGCTGAAATGAATTTCAGTGTTTAGAGTCAATGAATACATATTTCGATTAATTGATACAGACATGGCTGTTCCATGCTGAAAATGGTGCCTCTTTCCAGAGAAAACAAGAAGCAAATGCTGGTAAACTTTTAAATTGTAAAAAGTCACTTTTTCCCAATAAAACACAGTAAAAGCACTTTTAATACACTTTGCCAGCTCCAAAAAGAAAAATAAACATACTTTTTTAAACTTGACAGGGAAAAAAGTGCAGTCCCATTTAAAAGTACTTGAAAGTCTTGAGATAGTCCATTAAAAGCAAACTCCTAGTAGAAAAACAACTTTGCTAAACAAGGAACTAAACACTAAATATTTAAATGTGGATTTTTTTTTTTTTTTTTACTAAAAGGGAACTCATCTGCTCAGTAATGGAACACCACAATCAAACTGTCAATCCTCATAAGCCCACTAGCAAGTACTCTATTTGTTCGCAGAAAAGCTCTGAAGAAAATGGTTTGAGTGAGTGGAAGGTGCCCTAAGCTTTGAAATCTGGCCAGTTGTTATATCCTTGGCAGGATATAACCCGTTTAGCTATTGCTACCACAACAGTGATCAATATGATCATCATAAAAAGATTTCAGATGTAATTGGAACATTCTAAAAAAATTAGGGTTAATTGAAAGCTATGCAATTTCACTTTTGTTTCACCAAACAGTGGCCACAATAAATTTTCTAATTTCACACCAACATTACTCCTGCAATGCTAGACTTCTTAAACTGAGCAAATGACAAAAGACTAAACTACTTTCATCCACAAATAGCTTCTCTCCCCACCCATCAGTTATAGCCAGTTTTGTACAGCTTTTGATGACAAAACAACAACAAACTTTTAGTGCAAAAATCTGGGGCAAAGCTAAAAAGTAATGTGGGACAAAGGCCGATAATTAAGAATAGATTTTAAATATGAGCCTTATATACTTAAAGTTGCCAGAATATCAGTTTTTATATTGTTTCTGGAGTCCACTGTAAAGTATTTTTCTAATTTAGTTTACATAAATGAACACTTGCCCTGCAATATCAGACTGATTACGTTGAGCAAAAAAAAAAAGTTTTTCATCTATAAAAAACCTCCAACAACTCCAGAAGTTACAGCCACTTCTGACTGTGATTAAAAGTAATACCACTCGACCTCTTAGTGCAAGAATTTAGGACAAAGCCAAAAGTAGTATGGTTTAAATATCCAAAATGATGGCCAGATTTTAAATCCGACTCTTACATACTTAGAAAGTTACTAAAACAATGTTTGCATTAGCATTCATTTTTGAGTCTACTGTGAAGTATTTTTCAGCTTATTTCACACAAATGCACACTGGTCCTACAATGTCAGACTGCTTTAACTTAGCAAACACAAGGTAAAGGTACTTTTAAATCACAAAATTCCCTACACAGCAGTTTTAGCCACTTTGCTTAGTACATCTGAATGTGATAAAAATAAATTCCTCAACTTCTTAGAACAAAAATCGAAGACAAAGTTAAAAACAAATAATGAATGAAAATATGTCCCTGAATACTGAACATTTTTTGTATTAGTATGCATTTTCTGAAAGATAAGTCCTTAATTCAAATGTGTGTAATTATCTGGAGACTGCAGTGCTCAATGGTTAGTCAAAAAACCACAAGTTTTATATAGAACAGATGAAAAATATGATGCAAAATCATAGGCATTCATTCTGCAAAACCAGTTATAGGTTCATAGGTAGGTACTAGGCTATCTGCCCGAAGGCATTTATATGCCTAGCCGGAATGTGTTGGCTTTCGCCACCCCCTTAGATTAGTTCCCTGTGCCTCTGTCCAGCAGAGCCATTGAAGTGATCCCTGGGGTAAACTTTCTGTTTCCCATCCACTCATTAAGGTTTATCTTGAAGAGGGTTAGTGAGGAGCTCTGCCTAATGTAGATTGGAATCTTCTTCTAGAGCATGTGAAGTCCCTGGGACAGGAATCTATTCCTCCAGCACGTCCTATTTATTGTTGTGGTGAGGTTTAGATCCCTGGAGTGTGTGGCTCGAGGGGATATGGTTTTCTTTAGGTGGAGCATGTCCATCAATTCTGGGTTGGACATGGCCTTGTATGTAAGGCACAGATCACCTCTGAGTAGGTGGTATGCAACAGAGTACAGCTGGAGTTTCTTCAGTCAAGCTGCATAAGGCATCAGCTTGAGACCAGTGATCCCCTTGGTGAGGAACTTTTGTGGTCTTTCCAGTTGTTGCCGGTGTCTTATAAGGTACATCCCAAATGGGGCATTGTACTCTATGATGGGTCTGATGAGTGATGCATAGATGGGCCCAATGACCTCTTTTGATCTGGATGCAAACCCTTTTGTGATTAGGTGGGCCACACAGAAGGATTTTCTAACCACTTTGGCAATGTGATTATCAAAGGAGAGGTTACTATCTACTTGGGTCCCCAGATCCCTTATTACATCTTCCATATTTAGGGGGCTACTACCTGTGTGGTAGTTTGTGGGTACTTTGTTTTTTCCAAAGGGGATGACTATGCACTTTTTGGCATTTAGCTTGAGACCATGGTTTTGACACCAGGTATCTGTCTCAGTGAGACCCTTTTGGAGGATGTCTGTCAGCCGGAGAGTCAATTATAGCCCCTAGTTTGCAGTCATCTGTGAACATGGTGGGCCATAGTCCTCCTGTGCTTGCCTGTATCTCTGAGAAGTATATGCCAAACAGGAGGGGTCCTAGGACTGAGCCCTGGGGAACACCACTTGTAACAAGTTTAGAGTCAGACCTAGCTTCTCCAACTCTTACCATGTGGGTTCTGTCAGTGAGCCAGTTGGCAACCCATCTCATGACATAGGGGTTTATGTTCAGGCTGGTGAGCTTGTCTATAACTGAGTGAGGAATAGTGTAGGAGGCCTTTGCGAGGTCTAGCTAGGCTGTGTGGACCATCTTTCCCTCGTCTATAGCCTTGGTAATGGTCTCAAATAAGTCCACCAGGTTTAGGAGGCATGATCTGCCCTTAGAGAGGAACTGGGTTGGGTCCAGTGTTTGGAGGTTTCCAATATCTCTGTTAATGAGATCCATGATGATGCGCTCCATAGCTTTGCAGACCAAGCTGGTCAGGCTTATAGGGCGATAGTTCCCATGGTCCGTTGTGGCTCCACCTTTGTGGAGCGGAATAACCATTGCTGTGCGCCACTCTGTGGGCATGTAGCCTGTGAAGAGGCTGAGTTTAAACAGTGTGTTTAGGTGAGGGGTTAGTTCATCTTTGAGCTCGTGTAGGACGCAGCCTGGGAGACCATCTGGTCCCATTGATGCTGTGTTTTTGGCTTTGGAAAGGCTGTTTTAACCTGAGTGTCTGTGATTTCTGGGGCACTACATTCTTCTGGTATAGTTATGGGCCCTTTTGGGGGTGAGAGGGGGGTGAAGTTTGCACTGAACCGGTCTGCCAGGATGCTGGCTATATTGGTCGGTTCAGTATATTTTGTGCCATTCTGCACCAACTCCGAGCAGATCTGAGAATTGCCACTTAGATTCTTCTTGGGATTTTACTCTTTTCTGTACTAGTTTCCTCCTCCTATTGTATAGCTTGTTTATGGCAGGGGTCCACTAGACTGGTTTCCTTTTCATGGAGAAGCGAGTCTTGGTTTTGTTTGGGATAGCACATTCCATGCATTCTTGTAGGTGCCCATAGAGTGCATTAGCAAAGGATTTTGCAGCTTGGACAGCGTTATCCTTTAGCATGGGGGCATTGAAACTTCCCAACTCGGTCTTATGTAACGTGAAGTTTGCTTTTAAAAAGTTTTTCATGTTGGTTTCTTTGACCGGGGGTGGTGGCGGAATGTGGATATCCAGAGTGATTAGTTTATGGTCAGATCTAACCAGCGAGGAGTTGACCTACAGTGTGGAACACCGGTCGCCCATGTTGGTGATGACCAGGTCCAATATGTTGTCACCTCTGGTGGGGATGTTAACCAGTTGATCCAGGGTGTTTGAGTTTATGAATTCTAGGAAATGTTGGGCCAGGGAGTTCGTACTTGAGTAGTTCTCCCAGTTAATGTTTGGATAATTGAAATCACCCAATATCAGGGTGTTTGGTAGGACCTTTATGTTTCCCAGTGTTTCCAGGAATGCAGAGTGGGTTCCTGGGACATGGTGGGTGATCTGTAGCAAGCTATAATTTGAATAGCAGTTTTGCCCATTGTTAGTTGCACATGGATGATCTCTGAAGCATTGTGCTGTGCCACTAACCTGGAGGTGTGGGTATCCTTGATGAATATGGATACTTCCCCGCCTTTTGTATTTCGGTCTGGGTTTTGTGGCCGAAATGTATGGTACGAGTTGTAGCCTGGTAGTGCTGGGATGCCCTCTGGAGCCTTAAACCAGGTTTCTGTTACTGCACATATATGGATTTTCTCCATACTGAGGAGTGCCTCGAGTGCGTGCATTTTGAGGTTTAGACTTCTGGCATTGAGCAACATTACCCTCAGTTTTTTGTTACTTGTGCTATTTACAGCAGTGGGTTTGTCTTTTGAGCCTTGCCTAAAAAAGGCACTATGGGGGTGGCAAGAGCCTTGGCCAGTATTCGAAAGCCTAAGGGTGACAGGTTCAAGCCATCTCTAGCAAAGCAGCGTGGCTTGTCGAGCATGTCATCCCAGGCTGACAGACACTGGATTCCCTTTGAATGACACCAGAAGCTTAGCCAATTGTTGAAATTGATAATTTTTTCTCTATACCATGGTATCATTCTTGGCGAGGGCAGGATGCTACTCAGGGTCAGGGTCATACCAGCCTGGGCTACGTGATCAGACAGCTCCTCCATGTCTCTTCATGTAGTCCAGGGAGGTATGGCTCAGGTCATTCACACCAACATGGACAATGAGAGTCATATTTGTACTTGTTCTGGAGTGACCTGTGTGCTTGTGTTGTGTGGCAGATCTTGGCACCCAACAGGCAACTAACAGTAACCTTCTCCTTGTTCAGCCTAGTGAGTGGGACGTCAGTGTGCCTGACTACAGAGTCACCTATTACTAGTGTGTTGGGTATGTTATTTTGCCTTAAGGGCTGTGATTGTGTGGCACACTGGTTTTGTGAAGTATGTGTTTCATGGTTTGTGTTGGGTGGGTGGAGGTTGCTTGGATGTCCGTTTTGGAGGTCTCTGTTGCTTTTGCAAAATTTTATTTAGAGCCTCAGAGTATGTTTTTGTGCATTTATGTGTGTTTTTGCCAGTGCTGGTTTCATAGGTCTATGTGAGACTGGTGGTGTAATGCAAGTAATTCTTCTCCTCTTGACTGCCTGGTCCAATCTTGGGTTGAGAGAGCTTAGCCTCCAGGTTTGGCTGTATAATTGCATCTCTCGCATGTATTAGTGTCTGGTGGAGGGAGGAGAGGGTTGTCTGTGTACATGAGGCAATTGTAACAATGCCTCAAAATGCCCAGATTCACCAGATGGACTGGAGAGTACACCTGAAACTGCCCTTTGGACATGCCTGGATAGGTACAATGAACTGTTTTACTGACTGGCTGGTAAGGTCGGAATAGAGAGCCTTGTCCTTCTCTACAGTATAGGGGGGGTCTAGTGCTAAAGTTTATTAGTACTTGCTATGAGTTGTGGGCAAGTGCAGGGAAGAGAAGTGAATGATTTGAGTGCTTAAGTGTAAAGTTTGCCTAGTTCCAAGGGAAAAATTGAAGAGTAAACTTTGTGGAGCTGGGAATAATTATACCCTAGCTAACCGGTGCTGCCCGGCATGCAAACCATGCAAATGCGGGTTTTATAGCAGGGAAATGAAAGAGATGAAAATTAGCCCAAAATGGCCAATAAACTACTAATTACTGGGCTGAAACCACTCCCCTCCAGGGACAGATAGGCTGCTCAAAGCTCCATCTCTCACAGTGAAAAGAGAAACTTCCTTCTATCCAAGTAAGGTATGGGCAAACACAGAAACTTGTAACACAGCCCTGAATTCAGCACTAACCTGAAAACTGAACTAAACTAGCTTAGAAAGGCGGGAAAACAAGTATATTTTTTTTGTTTTTATTCAGAAAATAATGCAGATACAACCAAAAAAAACACTTTAAATGCACAGAAATGGCTATCACACTTGTGTGTAGCCTATAACAGTTAAACAGATAATTTAAACTCGTTATGTTTTTGACAGCTCTGAAGAAACTCTGACTTCAAAACCACAATCACTGAACAGCTCCATAATATTTCTGTGCAAATGGTTTATAGATAATGAATAATTTACTCCTTCCTCATTCTTCTATTTATTTTTGCTTTCAGTCTTTTTTTCACAAATATGTTTACAACTGTCTTCTACTACACATTTAAGTTGTATGTACAAACAACCTGCTCATTGCATTATACTGTTTTGCTGCCAAGTTCAAAGTATACTCCTATGGCACTATTCTTCCAGTGTATACATTTTCTCTACTGTTTTTCAGTTATGCACTTTGTATTCTGTACATCTTATGCTATGTTTTTTCAATCATGTATTTTGTACTTTTACTTCTGTTATTTCATACCTGTGCATAGGTCATAGCTGAAAAGGGTCTTCTGACCAGTCCACCTACCTGGTTAAAAAAAAAAAAAAAAATATATATATATATATATATATATATATATATATATATATATATATATATGGATCTATGTTGATAGATCGAAAGTATGTTTCAGTGAAACATACATGAGGGAACTCACTTTGATGAAAGACATAAAACATACCAAAAAACCTACACAAATAAAACACTACTCACGTTTATATGTGCCCCCCACACCCCCTTTCTTTAATATTCTCACTCCGAGATCACACTACAGTGGGGAAAAGGGAATAGTCCCTTATCTCCACTGTACCGCGATCTAAGCAACAGTTTGCTTACTTATACAATCAACACTACATGTTGATGTACAACTAAATCTACATGTAAACTGTGTTTTTTTTTTTTGCAAAAGTGAATTCACTCAAGTACAACAAATGTTAAATGTTAAGGGTAACAAATGTATGAGCATTGGACCATGTAGCTACTGCGCAATCATCAATAGAAGTGCTTGACCAAAAGCAGATATAGTGGCCATGGATCTAGTCGATTGGGCTTTAAGAGGTCTTGGTAGAGAAATGCCTTTTTGGGAATAGATCCAAGAAATGCAATTAGTTATCCATTTAGCCCATGTAACTTTATGTACTGGATAACCCACTCAAATTGCTGAGGAGGATACAAACAGCTGGTCTGATTTCTTTAGGTCTGTGTAGATAAAACATAATTGTTTGTGCACATCCAGAAGATGTAGCATGTATTTTACTTTGAAAAATTTGGAGGTTTGGTCAAAGTAACCCTGTCTTTATGGAAAATAATGTAAAGAGTCTTTGATAAAAAAGCCTGGAGTTCAGAAATTCTTTTGGCAGAAATGATAGCTACTAAAAAGTCTGTTTCCATGATAGATACTTTAAATAATTTTTTGCTGAAGGTTTAACAGGTTTTTGAGTCAGACCTTGTAGTACCACAGTCAAGTCACAGGGAGGTGAAGGATGTTTTACTGGGGGGTCTAAGGAGGAAAGTTCCTTTCAAGAGAGCTTTACATAACTTGGAAGAAACCAAATAATTTTTTTTATCTCCTGTATGAAAATTTGATGTAGCTGAAAACTGTAGTTTTATCACAGAAAAACTAGCTCCTTTAAAAAAAAGAGTGGCCACAAAATCAAGAACAGCATAAATAGGGGCAGTAAAAAGTTCAATGTTGTGTCTAATGCCTACAGGGAAAAGCTTTTCTATTTGCTCTGTAAACCTTTTTGGTGGAGTTTTTTTGCGATTATAATAAAATGGTACATACCACAGAAGAAAG
The DNA here is from genome assembly GCF_019279795.1 of Protopterus annectens. Taxonomy (NCBI): domain Eukaryota; kingdom Metazoa; phylum Chordata; order Ceratodontiformes; family Protopteridae; genus Protopterus; species Protopterus annectens. Next base: position 363,581,796 of record NC_056749.1, read on the forward strand.
CCTGGGCTGCCTGGCTATTACTGGAACTGAAGATACCATGCAGTTAGTTTGAGAGCGGGGATATTGGGAAGACTCACCCCTGAGGGGTGAGAGATCTGGAGTGGGGCCCAATATCCAGGGAGGATAATGAAGATGAAACCAAAGGAAGGGGAACCACACCTGCAGAGGCCAGATGGGGAAAATGAGCATGACTGAGCTCTGCAACTGAATTGCTTTCTGTAGAAATTTGGGGATCAAAGGAAGTTGAGGGGATAAACATAAAGGAGACCAAATGTCCAAATGTGGACTAGAGCATTGGTGACTCTCCCTGAGGGAGGATTCATGGCAAAATACCTGCTGCACTTGTTGCTATGGGGAGATACAAAGTGATTGTTTAAAGGGTGGCCCCCCCATGACAGAAAAATTCCGCTGCCATGGACCGAGAAAAACCACTTGTGAGGCATCAGAATGGACCTGCTGAGTTTGTTTGCTTGCACATTGGATTTCTCTGGAATATGCATTGCAACTACAAAGCAGTTGGTGGAGATTTCCCATTGCCACACTCTCGTAGCCTCCTTTCAGAGAGGATAAAATCGGGTTCCCCTTTGTTTGCTGATGTACCAGACTACAGACATGCTATCAGTCTGAATCGTAATAATCCTTAGAGGAGGAGGATCTTGAAATGCCTGCAGTGCTAAAAGGACTGCTCACAATCTCCAGGATGTTGATTTGTGAATTGGCCTCTAGGGGGTACCACATGCCTTGGACAGTCCTGCCCAAGTAATGCTCCCCCACCCCAATTGGGAAGCATCCATTGTTAGTGTGACCACTGGGAATGGAAAAACAATCGGCCAGCCTAGGAAAATGTCACCTGTCTGGATCCACCAATGAATGTGTCTGTTTGCATATTGATGGAATCTTGACTGGAAAAGATGCAGGTTGTCGATGAATAGACCACTGAACAGCTGAAGTCCAAAGAAAGACACGCATGCTAAAGGAAGTAGGACTATTTATGCTGCCATAGACCGGAAAGCTTGAGAAATTAATCTGGCTGGGGGACACTAACAGGATATAACCTGATGAACCTAAGATTAGAGTGCGTCTTTGCGATGAGTAGGCAAAGGGGCCATTTGTGCTGTCATATTCAGATGTGCACCAATAAATTCCAGGTTGTGTATTGGTGTTCGATTTGATTTGGAATAATTGACTGTTATATGTAGTAAGTGACAAATCAAGAGCAAACAATCCCTAGATTGTTGTAGATGCATAGTGGGGGCAGTGAGGAGCCAGTCATCTAGGTATGGAAACACTAGGTATCCTTTTAGTTGGAAGTGAGCTGCCACCACTGCCATACATTTGGTGAACACCCTGGGGGCTGTGGTTAGTCCAAAGGCCAGGGCTCTGAATAGATGGTGACTGCCTCCCAGCTGAAAGTTTAACTGTCTTCAGGAATGCATGTCTAATTTGATGTGATAGTACACATCCTGGAGATCTATGGAACACATTCAATCACCCTTGCCTAGATATGGCAGAATGGACTGGACTGTTACCATTTGAAGGTTTGACTTTTTCACGTACTATTTTAGTTTGCTTAGATCCACAATAGGTCTCAGGTCTCCTGTCTTTTTGGGCACTAAAAAGAAATGCAAGTTCCAAATCTTTTTTTGTCTGTTGGGACCTCCTGGATGACTTTTGTCTAGCTGCTTTTGAATATCTTGTGCTGCTGCCTTCCTCTGACTGGGTGGAACATCAAGTAGCTTCTTTATTTTGTAGATTGGGTGCTGGGAAAATGGTAAAAAGTAACCTGTGGATATTATTTTTAGCACCCAAGTATCTTTTGTTATAACAGCCCAGGTGTCTGGGTGCAAGGACAAGAATGCCCAGACTGCCTCCAGAGATGGGTAGTTGGGCATCGCTTCAGGAGTGCTGAAAGGGTCTATTTGGGAAGGAATCATGGAAACCTTGATTTTACGAGCCTCCTCTGCCTCGAGGGTGATATCTATCATTAGAACTGCCTCCTCTGCCTCTGAAGCTGTCTCCATGCGAATCCTGGAAAGGTCCCAGAGATTTGAAGAGCCACATTTTTTACCACCTCTCTGATTAATAGAGAAAGTTCGAGTAGTAGAAAACTTTATTTTCCCACAGAAGAGGAGGTCTTTCCTTCTTTCACAAATGGACAAAACAAAGATGTTGTACCAAAGGAAGCATTGATGAAAAGTGCCTTGAAAAGTTCCACAAAGTCACATAGCCATATTCAGATATGTGCCCTTATCATAATTTCTGAACTGCCCACATGCAAGGTGCTGAGGCATGAGAGATCAATCTTGTGGATGCATTGGAAAATAACAAGAGTGGCCAGTTGAAAAGATGATCTTCTGAAATGCAGACATGGACTATGAAAATTTGAAAAGTTATTTTGTCAAATCTCTCTGTAGCCTTGTAAAGTGAGCCAGATCATTAACGGACCTCAGAGCGAAGGTCGCGGAGGCAAAACCTCACTTTACAAATCTGTCCAGCTATCTAGATTCACTGTTTGGTGAATGGACAGAACAGCTCTGTTCTGCTAGCTCTTTAGTGGCTGCCTCCACTACCACTGTATGTATATGGACTCTTTTGCACCAATGAGGTTTATCTTTTGGATGGGCTAAAAACTTGTCAGTGTGACACGGCATTAACTCAATGGAATCCATCTCTTTCCATGCTCAGCAAGAGACTAAATAAATAAGCTCATCTGGCGGCGGGGGGGGGGGGGTCATACAAGATGTAGATGGGCCAGAATCAAAAGCCTCCAGAAATACCAATTCCTGTGGAGAAGGATTATCAGAAGACCAACCGCCTTCATGTTTAAGGATCTGTAATAGATCTCCAAAGTGACATCATCAGGTGGTGATCTGAGGCACCCCTCTCCTTTCTCAAAATCAGTATCTTCATTACAGATTCCAATGGGGAATCTATATGCCTCTTGAATGTTCTCTTCTGATGGACCTCCTCGCTGGGATGTTTGAGGGAGGTGTCTGAAGAGAGAGGGAGTTCCACCATGGGAATAGACCGGAAGCTAGATGGAACCAGCTGTCCCTGTGGAACAGGCTGATGGACTCAGAGCTCGGAACAGAGGAGGGAATAAGGGGAGATCCAATGGGAGAGACCAGATCTCTAGCATGAGAAAAAGCCCTTTACACAACCTCGAAGGCAGATGGACCCAAAGAAGCAATGGCCACCCACACTACAGCCAAGTGTTCCAGTATGGGTAAATCATGACTCCAACCCAACCCATGCCTGGAAGAGGGAAATGAATCTGAGTTATCCAGCATCGAGGCTCCAAGGGGTAGGTATGGATCCAACAACATTGGAGTTGATCCCAGCCCCACAGATCCAATGCAGGTGCTTCGGCTCTGGGAACAGTTCTGATCAGAGACATAGGAGCAGAACTGATCAGAAATGCTGTTGGAGTCGAGGAAGTAATTTTCTTCAGATCTGACTCGAACTCTGAGCCATCAGATTCTGGGGCTCTGAAACTGAAGGACAGATTGGAGAAGGAGATAAGATTGTGTGAGTAGTGGCCAGAAGACTCACTCATTCAATATGGAATGGAGCAGAGATAAGGCCAACTGCATCTAAGCTCTGAGGAACTTTTGCATCATTGTATCCACTTCTGCTTCAGAAATACTTCTGAAGGACCTGATGGATGATATGGTTGACTGGGGTCTAGAGGGCTTTTTGGGAGTCTGCATGAAGGGAGATTGGAGTCTTGGGGATATCGGATCCAAGAGAAACTTGGGTGAATGAGCTGTAGGAGTGTATGACGTACTAGGCTTAGATCCAAGGGTCTGAGCTCTGTAATCTGAGTTGTAACACTTGCTGATATAATTGGATCTGATGGTTTTGGATCCCAAGTGTGCATTTCTGGGTCCGAAGAAGTTGGATCTGAAAGTTTTGAAACTTTAGGAGGCAGTTCTGAAGAAGTCCTGGGAGACTTTGGTGATGAATCCTTCCAGTGCTCTGAAAGAGCTTTAGTGGTCTTACTGGGGGTTTGAGCCCTTGAAGATGATGTAGATGAAGTAAACCCTTAAGAATAAGCTTACTCAGTCTGTCAGCTAAGGTTCTCAAATTGAAAGCTGCACATACTGAGCAGTTTGTGTAAAAATGAGCTGTTCCTAAACAACATACACACTCCATGTGGGCGTCCAAGTTAGGGATTTTGTGTCCACAAGTAGTGCATTTTTTAAAACCGGTCAGCTTGTCATCCATGCTAGTACAAAGGAAAATAGAAAAATATGAAAAATAAGAACAGAGTTTTTTTTTTTTTTTTTTTTAGAAAAATTACTAAATGGAAATGAAGAATTACCCTGTTAAAAAGGGTAAGGAAGACAGAAGAAAGTACAGAAAGATCAAATACCAATGATGGTAATTTAAGAAATTACTATAAAAAAGGTATATAGACTCCTGACAGAAATACCAAAAACTAAGATGGAGGATTATAATATTGATAAGGAAAATCTAGATAAAACAAACTTTTTTATTTACAAAAAACTTGGGGGGAAAAAACAGTAAACACTTTGAGAGTCCTCAAGTCTGAATGCAGTAGTGGCAATAAGATCTGAGGTACTGGGGATGGACTAGGACATTATGGGTAGAAGGAGGTACTTGAGAGTTGGATCCAAAGTCTGAAGTATGCAGCCAAGTCAGATCCAAGAATTGGATCCATAACCCATTCATTGAGAGAGAATGAGAAGGACAACATCAGATGCTGCTGATTTTCACATTCTCCACCTGGTTCCTCCAGCACCTGAGCTGCTTCATGAACTTTGGTCATCTGGGTCATAACCAGTGCTTTAGTGCTCTTATAGATGGTGGACACTGAAGAAATGATTATATTGTCTACAAATGAATGTACATATGAAGTTATATGCAAACTGTGGGACAGCCAGGACAAAATATAAGAGGAGGAGGTAATGCCTTACACTTAACAGAACAAAAAAAAAAGAGAAGAATAATTTATGGAAAACTCTGGAAAAAGGGAATGGCAGAACAAACCACAAAGAGACCATACAGAACTTTCATGTTTTTGAGGAGGAATAAGACAGAAAAATTATAGAGGATTCTTGAATAATAAAGATCTGGAAAGTACCGTTTATGAGTGACATTAACAAATGACATATACAACAAAACAAATAAATGTAGACACACCTAACAGCAGAATCCTTCATGTTGCTCAGTGAAGTGTCAGGAAACAATAAAACCTGCTTGGGAAACAACAGCTTTGAACTTACCTTCTCAAGTGAGTAGACAGAAAACTTCAAGGATCTGGACACTATTTGGGAACAAGTAACCAGCAAAAAGCACAGCACACAAACTTAACCACAGACTTTGAAACAATCAAGCATGAGGTATTTTAACTTTAGGAGAGTAGATTCTGACAAAGGTGGAGTAGCATTATAGGGGCTCTCTATTAAGGAGCCATAAAGGTATTTTAGAATGCTGAGATGCATAAAAATTATTACTGAAGTAACAAGTGTTAAAGTGAAATAAATTTGCAATTTGAACAGGAGGAAAAATATAGCAAATTAATGGTGGAAACTACTGGAATTTCAGTCTGATCTCATTTAGGAAAAAATAAAAATACATTTTTGAGGAAAATAACTTTAAAGTATCTCTGGGGATCCAACTTTGAAGTTACTGAGCAAATAGACAATATTCAGAATGAATTCACTATTTAAGGTCATGTCAGAAAAATACAACAAAGGATTTTGACAAACTCGTGTCAGTGGACAACAAAGCAGCTGTAAATGTGGCCAAATGGGATTTCACTAAATATTTAATGTAATGTCATATATTAGGGACATCACATCTCCTCAATATGCCTTAAGTTCCTGTGACTACATTCAGAAAAAGGGACAAGTATATATTTGACCACTATCACCAAAAAACCTTAGGGGCTGCAATTTATCTGTGCTGAACAATGAAGTCTGTGATCTGCTCTGCCATTTGCCCAAAGAAATCTTCATAGTTGCAAGCAGGGCCTTGGAGAAAATCACAAAGGCCCAGACCAGCACAACAAAGACCCCACAGTCCAGAAGCTGATTACGCAATTAATTATTTAAATCAGAAAATCTTTTTCTTACTTAAAAGTTAAAAACTACTGTTCCCTGAATTATCTGCAGTAAAAGTGTTTATATTAATATTGTTTTCCCAGTCCTAACAATATACAAACTTTTTTGTAAATAAGAAAAAAAAATCCAGTTGCCATGCTTTGTCACGTTAACAGCAAGTGCTGTTAGATCATTTGGGCACTGCTTTCCCAACGGAGAATGATGATGCTTTTAAAATTTGCTTTAATACACTAAAAGCACATTCTCCTGGTGTCAGAGAGAGAAACATATGCAAAGCAACTAGGATACAAGGAAAGATAGAAAACAGCCCACATTCCAGGATTTTCTTTGACTCCCTCTAGGCCGCATGATGATTCAAAGTTTGTGCAGTTCGTGGAATATATTTGCTTGAGAAAAATCAAATCAACTAGTTTTACTGAAATTTCTTTATACTTTTTCTGGCAATTATGTTACCACTAATTTAAGACTTTCATTGATTAATTCTCTGAGTCATCAAAGGAATCCAGAGAGGGCAGAAATATCTGCCAAGACAGGTAAGATTAGATCTGATGGAGTCAGCTAAACTATTTGTGGCTCTCCACATCATATTATGTATGGAAGCTGTGACTGGTAAAAAGTTCAAACAAAATGCCAATATTTTATCCTCTACAATGATTGAAGAGATTTTAGTACCATTTACTTTAATATTTTTAGTATGTGCAATAATGGAGAGCAAATGCAGGAATTATAGAATTTTAATAACTCAACAGAAAGAAGGGCTCAAAAATGTATTTATTTTATATTTGTTAACAGGGAAAGTCAGACTTGGAATGAAGCCAATTTTCAGCAGAGGCCCGGGGAGAAATGCTCCAGATGCATGTCTTTGTAACATGCTTGTAAAAGCTTCCAAGTACTTCACAGATTTAATATATAAACTTCATAACAACTAGGCTCAACAGCTTTCATACAATGTGCTTCATCAGGTTTAAAATTTCAGTAAAAAAGAGAACTACTTAACCTCATTTAGTGACATTATCCTAATTAACAATAATTTCTTAATGGCAAACAAATAAGTAATAGTCAAATATAAACATCCTAGTTTAAAAAACAACATTCATTATTTCACTGGTCACATTTTCTGAAATGGTTTTAAATTACACATTTCATTCAACCCTGGTAGCCGATTCATCCATTTTAATTCTAGAACTTCAGTTCTGCTTACCAAATCCCCACATCTGTCACCATTCTTAATGACTTGTAAAACTGCCAATTTAAAGTGATGTGTTTTATCATTATCTATTATATGCTTTACTAAAGCATTTGTATACACTAATCTCTTTATATCCGACATCTCTATTGTCTTATACAGAATGAGTCATATTTCATACAGATACCAATATACATATTAATGGTGTTGCAAGTTGCATAACTATTAAATCTATATTCAGTTTTTGTACCAGGATGAAGAAGAATTTTTGTTTATAAGCACACAAGTACAATTATGACATGGAAAGGTGCCCTTCTTTTGCAGTACCCCTTTCTCTCTCATTCTAAGATCTTTCTAGCACAGCCTTTGTTTTAAGTTATCATCTTTCCTAAAACAAACTTTGGATTTTGATGGAAATAGCAGGTCATTGCTTCCATTTCTTCCTATATCTACCAGTTTCTTAATCACATTCTGAAATGATGCTTCAGTGTACCTATTATAACTATTAGTAAACCTTAACTCAGTAGTACCAGTATTTTGCTTGTAGAATCTAAGGGATATGCATTCAGAAAAGGCTTCGCTTTTTGATTTCATTGTTGAGCAACATCATTTTTAATTAAATTTACATAAACTATATGGTAACCTTGATTCACAAAATCATAACTTAGGCTCTCAATCTGTTCTTCAAAAATAGTACTTTGTGTTCAACCTCGAACACCTAATCATTTGCCCTTTCACTACATTCTTAAAAGTAAAACATGGGTGCATACTTGTAAAATTTAAATATGCATTCCTTCATGTAGGTTTTTTTATAAACTTTTATATTCAACTCCCCTATTAAATTTTTATTCAAGTCTATGCCTAGAAGATAAATTTTATACAGTAATTTTCTTAAAAGTTAAAATAAAATCAACAGTTGATGTCAAGGTAATTCTCAAATTGTTCAAAAGCTTCAATTGAACTTTTCCATAAAGATGTTATCTACAAACCAATTATAGAATAAAACATCTTTAACATATGGGTTACAAGAGTTAAATACATAATTATCCGCCCAAGTTGACATAACTAAGCTAAGTCTTAGCTACATTAGTACTCGTTGCTAGTCCTTCTTCCATAGGCAGTAGCAGTCCTGAGATTTCAAAAAAAAGTTATATACTAGCTACAGGCAATCTGTGTTGTCCATTTTCATTCTTTCTCAACTGTTGGGTTCAAATCTGATCCTCGGATCTGACTCGACAGTTACTAAAGCTTGTGGCTACCAAAAGCTCTTGAGCTACTCCCGTACTGATAATGCACCAACCCCAGACACATCTCAGATCTTGTTTGCTGCTTCACATAAAGTAGAAAGAACTACTATAACCTTCCTGACAGAAAGATCATATATTGAGCTCAATATTAAGGGAAGTGGCATCTTGAGAGTCTTTCTGAAGTTCAAAGTGAAAAGCGTTTGGGATTGGTGGGCTGGATGTTGAGGAAGAATGAAAATGTACAACACAGATAATGTATTATGGTAAGTACATAACTTTTTTATCTGATGTTAATTTTCATTCTATCCTCAACTGTTGAAACAGACTCCCCAGCTACCCAAAACCCTGGGTGGACTCTAAGGCAGGATATTGCTTGGCACAGTTGAGCCAAAGGCTGATCTTCCCCTTGAGACCAGATCCAGTTTGCCGTGAGTGATAAACATATGAGGGTTTGCCTGAGTCGCAGCCACACATGTCATCCATGGAAGAGCTAGACAGAAACACTGAAGTAGTAGCCATGGACCTAGCTGAGTAGGCTCTTAGAGGTTTTGTTAAGGTTAGACCCAACTTGTTATAAATAAATATGCAATCTGTCAGCCATCTGGCTAAAGTTATCTTTGCAACTGATTTGGCCAATTTAAAATCTGCAAAGGAAATACATAATTGATCTTTCTTCCTAATTTCTTTTGTCCTATATAAGTAAAAATACAATTGTCTGTGACATCCAATACATGCAACATATATTCACCTCTGAAAATTTAAGAAAGAAGACTGGCAAATTAATGGATTAATTGATATTGGATTCTGACACCACCTTAGGAAGGAAAGACACATTGGTACGTGATGTGACTTTATCCTTATTAAAGGTTAAGTAAGGATGTTTTGATGACAATGCATGAAGTTCTGAAATTCTTCTAGGAGAGGTAATGGCCACTAGACAGATAGATTTTCAGGTCAGGAACTTAAGATCTCATCTAGCTGCTGGTTCAAAGGGAGACTGAATTAAGGCCTGCAATACAAAGTTCAAATCCTATGGTAGAGTAGGATCTTTATATGGAGGTCTCAGCAGGAGTGTGCCTCTCAATAATGTTTTACAAAGTTTAGAAGAGGCCACAGAAGAATTCTCAAATCCAATATGAAAGTTAGAGATTGCTGCTAACTGAACTTTAATTGTTGAGGAGCTAGCTTTCATTAAAAATTGTAGCCAAAAATTCAAGTATACTATGTACAAGAACTGAGAAGTGGTTAGTGTGTTTTTGTTGTGTCCAGCAGATGAACTTTTTCATTTTCTTGTGTAAAGTGTTCTTGTAGAAGGCTTATGGGAAGATAAAAGAATAGGATTGATGGGGGAAGAGAGTACTGGTTGCCTGGCTATTAACAGAATTGGATAAACCACACTGCCAGCTTGAGGTTTGAGATATCTGGATGGATCATACCTGTTGGGTGAGACAGGAGGTCAGGAATTGGATCTAGTATCTAAGGCTGGTAAAGCAGATGCGGTCATAGAAAAGGGAAACAAATCTGTTGAGGCCAGTAAAGTGCAATGAGGATGACTTTGCTCTTCAACCTGGCAGCTTTCTGCAGGAATTTTGAAATTAGAGGAATTGGAAGATACACAAAGTAGATAGGAGGCCATTCATGGAGTAGAGCATCCCTCTGTGATTTCCCTGGAGAGAGGATTAGGGCAAAGCTGCTGCATCTGTTGCTTAATGAAGAAGCAAAAAGATCACAGCAAGGCTGGCCCCAATGACAGAAAATAATTTCTATCACTTTCTTGTTGAGACAGCACTCATGAGGTAGAAGAATGGACCTGTTTAGTTTGTCTGCTATCACACTGGACTTCCCCAGAATGTTGATTGCTATGAAAAAGCAGTTGGATGAGATCACCCATTGCCACACTTTGAGAACTTCTTGACACAAGGGATATGATCTGATTCCTCCTTGTTTGTTGATGTACCAAACTACTTACATATTGTCTGTTTGAATCTCAACTGTCTCTAAAGGGAGAACATCCTAGAAGGCCTGCAATGTTAAGAGCACTGCTATCATCTCTAGAACACTGATATGCAAACTGGTCTCTTTAGGGAACCAAGTGCCTTGGACGGTTTTCCCCAGGAAGTGCCCCCCCCCAATCTAGGAAGCATCTGTGGTCACTATGGCCTTGGGTTGAGGAAGAATAAAAGAACAGCCCTGTAGAACCTGATCTGACTGACTAACACCAAAGGTATTTCTTGTATGCTTGACGGATTATTTGTGCTGACATGTACAGGTAAAGAATTGAGCACTGTGTTAACATCCATTGGAAAATTCTCATATGTAATCTTGCTAGAGGGACCAAGATTATGACAGCTGAAATTGACCCCAAGGCTTGAAACATTAACCAGGCTGAAATTCTGGTATTGTGAATTATTTTCCTGACATGGAATCTGACAGTCTGCACTCCTGACAGAGAAAGATAAGCTGTTACTCATATCGTGTTAAAGAGTGCTTCTATGAATTCCAAGGTTTGAGTTGGTTGCAACTGAGATTTCTTGTAATTTATGATTATTCCCAGATGAGAACATGTCTGGATCACCTGATCTCTTGCTATTAGTAGATGCCTGGTTGTGGTGGTTATGAGCCATTAGTCTAGAAATGGAGTCACTTGGAATCCCTGCAGTCTGAAGTGAGCCCCTACTACTGCCATACATTTGGTGAGCACCCTGGGGGCTGCGGTGAAGCCAAAGGGCAGTACTCTAAACTGGAAAAAAAATATTGTATATATACTTTCTGATGCGTTTTACCTTACTCATTTCTTATCCTACAATGTGAGTTTCTATGTATTTGTATTGTAAACTGAACTTTTATGTATTGTAAACAATTTTTTTACAGATTGTAAACTGAATTTCTATGCATTGTAAACTTTAACTGGAGCTTTTCTCCTCGGATCTCCATTGAAAATGGGTCTCTGGCCCAGCTGGACAAACCCAGTTAACAAATGTCAATAAATAAATACATAAATAAATACAAATAAATAAGTGACAGACTCCCAGCTGGAAGCATAAATACCTTCTGGATTGTCTATTCATTTTTATGTGATAGTACACATCCTGAATGTCTATTGAGTACATTCAGTCATCCTTGCCAGAAAGGGTAGAATGAACTGACCCATGCCATCTGAAACTTTCTATGTTGAACTGATTTGTTCAAGTCTCTGAGATCCAAAACTGGTCTTCAGTCTCCTGTTTTCTTTGGCACTAAAAAGAATCTTGAGTAAGTTCCGGCTTCTATCTGGTCTGGTGGGACCTCTTGGATGCCTCTTTTTCTAGCAGCTTTTGTATTTCTAGTGCTGCTACTTTCCACTGACTGGTGGAACATTGGGAATTTTGCATACAGTTGGGTGGAAGAGAAACTTGTTAAATCTAGCCAGGCTGTCTGGTGCAGAAATAGTCAACCCCCAATTGCCTCCAGAGGGGGATAATCGGGCCTCTTTTAAGAAGTGCTGATAGGGTCCATCAGAAAAAGAATCTCTGGACCCTTGCTTTTGTGGGTCTCCCCTGCCACGTGGGTGTCGTCATCCATTTGAGTCCACCCCTCTGCCCCTGGAAGAACCATCTCCATGTGTATCCTGGAAAGGACCCTGGGACTTCCTGAACCACAGTTTTCATCCACTTCATTGATTCCTAGAAAAGTATCTTTGAGGGGTCAAAAAACATATGCACCACTGCAGAGAGGGCCTTTCCATCTTCTTCACACCTGGATAGTGTGTTCTTTACTTCTGGGCCAAACAACAAACTGCCATCAAAGGAAGCATTGAAGAACGAGGACTTGAAAGGCTCCACAAAATCACACAAGTGCATCCAGGCATGCCTCCTGATGGAAATGCCTGAACCTGCCACCCTTGAGGCACCACTGGCTGCATGCAAGATAAACCTTATAGACGAATTTCAAATAAATTTATGGGTAGCCAACTGAGAGAGGACAGAAGACTGAGCTAAAGCATTAGAGGTCCCTGAAAGGGATTCTGAAAGCTTTTTATCAAATCCCTTTGTTTCATAAAATGTGCCAAATAATTCAGAAACCTAAGGCCAAAAGTTGCTAAAGCATAGACATGCTTCTCAAACCTGTTCACTGCCCTAGACTCCCTGTTAGGGGGATGGACAGAGGAACTTTGCTCAGCAAGTTCCTTCTTGGTGGCCACTGCCATGACCATAGCATCCACGGGAACCCCCTTACTCAAAAAATTCCTTCCTGACTGGTGGAGCCAGAATCTGATCTGGCATCTTACAGATTGGCTCAACTGAGTCAGGTTCCTTCCATGCCCACCTAGACAAAAAATCAATGAGCTCATCAGTGGGCAGAGTAACCCAGGAGGTAAATGGGACAGCTCCAAAAGCTTCCAGAAATACGGATTCCTCCGGTGAAGGGTTGCTGGAGGACCAACCACCTCTCTGCTTAAGGATTTTGAGAATGTCTCCAAATGAGACGTCTTCCAAGGGTAATCATGGGAACCCTTCTCCTTCATTGAAATCAATATCCTCCATGACTGACTCTTGCAGACAGTCCAAGTACCTGCTCTTGCACTTCCTCTTCTGAAGAACTTCCTCCATGGGATATTCCTGTGAAGTGATGGAAGAGATTGTAAGACCCTGTTGGGTTGTATTGCAGGCCATGAGCTGACTGCACCTGTGGTGCAGAATGATGTGGCTCTAAGTGCAGAACCATCTGGGAACTAGATTGGAGATCAGAAGGGACTGGATCCTGTCCATCCTGTCAGAACAGAAAACACCTTCTTCACTACCTTGAAGGCAGATCGCTCGGGAGAGAATGAAGACAGCAGCTCCAAGAAGGCAGGCTTCTGGACTACTGCTTCCCTCTGCCCAAGAACACCCCCCCACAAGGCAGAAGCTAGAGCCAAGCTATCCAATACTGAAGCTCTGAAGGGCAGAGAAATCTCCTGATGTGGTCAGAGAAGTCTTCGGATATGAAGATAAAGGTACCTTCAGATCAAAGCCAGATGGACCCAGAAGGTTCAGATATAGGGACTCAAACAACTGGTGGGATCAGAGGAGGAGGAGATAATGGTGGTACAGCAGATGGACGGGCTCCATGACCCAATGGAGAAGGAGCTGGGAGAACACTCATCTGTTACCTGCAATGACAGGAATCTCCTCATTATTCTTTCTACATTTTCCTCAGACCCCTGGAAGAATGAGATGAGGCAAGGGACGGTGACCTGGAATGATGTCTCCCCAAGAAGTGAGAGGGAACGCTAGAATGTACTGGATTCAGTGTCAGAGAATATCTTGTTCTAGGTAGTATCTTTGGATCTGATAATTTTTTCATCAAATCTGAAGGAGAGAATCTGTGCACATTTTGGATCCGGTCTTTTTTTTTTTCTGCGATTCCAAAGGAGGCGGCACAGTAGTAGATGGTCTTGGAGACTTGGTCAAGATTCTCCTTAATTTTAGCTTTGGAGGATTGAGCCCCAGAGACAGCCTGTCCGAATGAAGATGGAAGAAAAAATAAACTGATTTTAAATGGCTTGCCATTAGCTATGGCCATAGGATTGAAATTCTTGCAGCTAGAAATCTTCCTGAGGATGTTGAAAGCCTAAACAAACTAAGTATGGGCATCTGAAAGTATTAATTTATTCCCACACTTCTGACATTTCTTGAAGCCAGCAGGCCCTTTTTCAGACATGACAATTTTTGAGAAAAAAATAGAAAAGGATGAAATTATTTTTTTTTCTTAAGCATACGAGAGAGAATGTGGAAGGGAAATACCAGCATTGGTATGAAAATGTACAACAGAAAAAAGTTAGATTATAAGAAAAATATCAGCAATGGTAAAGAGAATTATACTGAGTGCAAATGGTAAGGTAAAAATATATATCAAGGAAATTATAATGAAAAAATAATCTCAACAAACGAGATCTGGGGTATGTTAAGGGTTGGTGCGTTATGGGTAAGATGAGCTTGCAAACTTTTTGGTGGCCATAAACATTAGTAACAGCTGAGTCTGATTTGAGGATCTGATCCAAACCCAACAGTTGAAGATAGAATGAAAATTGACATCAGATCATTAGTTTCCAGTACTAAATGGTAGTAATTCACCTATAGTTTGAATTTGAACATCAGTATAGTTAGTATTCAGATTCATATTCTAACGACTTCTATATATATAGCCGTTAGGAATTATCGTAAACAGAGAATCAACATTCAGTGTAACAAATAACTATGTATCAGTACTATTATCCTTCTTCCATAAAGCTAATAACTTCCTTAAAAAAAATCAGCACTTTCATTAATAAAACGTTGCACATTTCTTAACATCCCTTTCAATTTGTCCTAAAAATATACAAATATAGGTTCAGTAACCCAACCTCGTGATGAAACAATCAGTCTAAAAGGGGGGGGGGGGTCATTAATTGTTTTATGGATCTTCAGTAAACCATATATAACTGGAACAAGGGGATGTGTCACAGTAAATAGTTGCAATAACTCCAACTCCAGTGAACCACTCAGATATATACTACAGATATGAGCATTGTGTTTATAAATTAGCTTATCAGCTAGGGGCTTTGTGATAGGTTTACAAATATCTTCATTTTGCAGATGTTCCAACATAGCATCAGCATATCTAACCCTATCCTTCAGTACTATATATAGTAAATAACCTGAGACGTACCTCCCTAGACTATATGAAGAGAGACATCATGGAGCTCTCGAAATATATGTCTCAGGCTGGTATGAGCCTAGCATTTTACCTTCTCCAAGGATGATGCCACAATATGAAGAAAAGATGATTGACTAATAATTGTCATAGTTTCTGGTGCAATTCTAAGGGGGTGCAATATCTGTCAGCATGGAAGGAGATGGTCAACAGACCATGCTGCTTTGCCAGGGTTGTTCTGCACCTCTCTCCTCTAGGCTTTTGAATATTAGCTAAAACACTGTCTTCCCCCATAGTGCCTTTTTTAGGCAATCCCAAACTGAAAGTACTTCCGACAGCAATTCAAAACCAAGAAAATCTAAAGGCATTACTGGCTCAATGCTAGGAGACAAACTCCAGTCCCTAGAAGCTCACTTTAGCCTACAGAATGCTGATGTCTTTGCGGTCACTGAGACATGGTTTAAAGCCGCAGAGAGCACACACACAGTGCAAGGTTATAATGCCTTCCACACATTTAGGCCAGCTACTTCACAGGTAGAGACTAAAGGTGGAGGTGTCTTCTATTTACATCAAAAATAAATATACTTCAAGGCTGGTCAAACAGGACAATGCACTCGAGCTGCTCCATGTTCGAATCACTGTAGGTAAAATCCAATACCACTTACTTGCAAGCTATAGGTTCCCATCTATGAACCAGGAAACCCATACCATGTATTTAAACTTATTAGAAACACTAATCATCCAACCCAATACCATATTCATGGGTGACTTTAATTACTCACCTATTAACTGGGAATCCTATTAGACACCAAATGTACATGCAGAGAGATCCCTGGATTTTGTAAACACAAACTCCCTGGACCAGACAGTCAATACACCAACCAGGTGTGCAACCATACTGGATCTGGTTCTCACTAATATGAGAGACTGCTGCAAACCCCCTACTGTAATGCCTTCCCTGGTAAGATCAGACCACAAAATGGTCTCCTTTGAAGCAAAAATAAAACCTGGACCCCCAGCTAAACCTGGGATATTCAGGAACTATTCTAAGGCTAACATCCTGCTATTAAGTGAGAATCTGGCAAAATTTTAAGCCCCCATAAACCCTGAGAACACTGCTGCTTATTCAGAACTGTTCACAGAAACCCTATACAAGCATGTTAATAGCTGCATAGAAGCAGCTGTACACACCAGGAAGAAGTACAGAACTAGCTCAAAAAACAAGCCACCATGGTGGAATCACAAAATCAATAGGCTGTATAACAGGAGGAAGAAAATCATGATAAAAATTACAAGGTGCAGAACCCAACAGGATAAAAGCACTTTCAAACTAAACAAACAACTCAGAGAACAAATCAAGTCTACCAAAGCCAACTTTGAGGTAAGTTTGGCCTCCCAGGAGGTCAAGGACAACCACAAAGCATTCTTTAGCTACGTCTGCTACCTCAAAGGCAATACACAATTGTGTGCAGAACTCGTGAATGGAGCCACCTATATTGAGTCAAAAGATACAGCAAACCTCCTGGCTGATAAATTCAGCTCCAACTTTACCCCCATCTCCCCCCAACCTTCCCTCAGGAAATATCATCAAATATAACTCCCCCACTATCACTAGGGAACAGGCCCTTAATGCTCTCTCTAAGACCAAGAACACTGCATCAATGGGCCTAGACAATATATAGGATGCATTTTAAATATCATGAAACATGACCTATCAGGGCCTCTGGAATTAATATTTAACTGCACTCAGAAAAGAGGCTTCATGCCTCATGAATGGAGAAAGGCAACCGTCATCCCTCTGCACATAGGTGGGCAATCTACAGACTCCAGAAACTACAGACCCATAAGTCTCACTAGTCTTATATGTAAACCCATGGAAAGAATGATCATGGAGATGATCAAGAGAGATTTAGTAAACCTCCAGGCACCGGACCCAATTTAGTTTGGTTTCATCAAGGGCAGATCATGCCTACTCAACCTGGTGGACTTCTTTAAGGTCACCAAAGCAATGGATAAGGGCAAAATCATTCACGCTGCCTACCTTGACCTGGCCAAGGCATTTGACACAATACCCCACTCGTGTATTGTTGACAAATTCAAGAGATTAGATACAAACCTGTATGTCACCTGGTGGATAGCCAATTGGCTCAAAGACGGGACCCAGGAAGTTAGAACTGGGGAGTCCACCTCTACAAAGGGACCAGTCACAAGTGGAGTCCCTCAGGGGATCAGTCCTTGGACCACTCCCTTTTGGCATTTACTTCTCAGAAGTCAAGGTCAATGTCAGTGGTGTCTGGCTGACTAAATTTGCAGTGGATTGCAAATTAGGAGCTATTGAATCTCGCAATGACATGAAAGTTCTCCAGGAGGGGCTGACAGACAAACGACCAGTATCAAAGCCACAGACTAAAACTAAATGCCAAGAAATGCATAAGTTTCCTTTGGGAAGTCATCTATCACTAGTAACTATCATATTGACAACACACCCCTTAGAGTTGACCCAGTAATCAGGGACTTAAGGACACACATGGATAGTAATCTAGTCTTTGACCATCAAGTGTCTACAGTGGTGAGGAAATCATTCTATATTGCACAACTTATAAACAAAGGTATGGCATCTAAGTCCAAGGAAGCCATTGTTCCACTGTATTCGGCATTCATCAGACCTATCATTGAGTACAATGTCCCCTTTGGTATGTACTTAGCCAGGTATATCCAACAAGTGGAATGTCCACAGAGGTTCCTCACTAAAAGAATATTGGGCGCAAGTAGAATGTCCTATGCAGACCGCCCCAAGGCCCTATCCCTGTATTCTGTCTTCTACAGGCTTTTGAGGGGAGATCTATGCCTGGCATATAGGGCATTGTCAGACTCCACTCTAATGGACCTCCTGCATATTGCAAAACAAACAGCACAAAAATTACCCATTTTAAAGCATGTGATATAAATAGGACCTGCTGGAGAGACATGTATGTATCCCAATGACTACCCCATCTATGGAACAGGCTCCCCATCCAAGGGAAGCAGAGTTCCTCCATAACCCAATCCAAGTGCAACTTGGACAATTGGATGGAAAACCGTTAATAGATCCTGATTTGGAACCTGCGTCTCTAATGGACACAGGTAACCTGTAAATGGTTCATCGTCCAGGCATATGCTCACACTTATCAAGAGCATTAGAACTTGTCAGAGATTTGGGATGCATGGCTAGGCTTAAAATGGCCCTTGTGGTTGTTAGCCTAGTAAACACCTATAAATCTATGAACTACAGCCCCACCCTTATAAGCTAATTTGATTATTAATTCCTCATTATTCTCTAATGATTTGTAAGCATGTTTCTCATTTTGTGTTAAATTATTGAAACTATTAGAATTCATATTAAAACATAAACATGTCATACAAGTCTCTTCAACAAATTTTTTAAAAACACTCACTACTGGATAACTTATTGAAATAAAAGTACTAGGTATCCTATAAGACTCTGGTCAAGTCGACTCAATTCATGTGTAGGAAAAATAAGATTTAAAATCTCACAAATGTCTCAAATCTGTTAAATAATCTGTAACATGCTCATTCTCAACTGGAATAACAGTCAACCCCTTATTCAATATTTCAATTCAGTATCAGTCAATGAATAAGAGGAAATATTATGCACTGTGTTACTGTTAGATACCCTGGTTAAGTTTCTGATCTGCTCCTCGTCCTTGCACCTTGGTACATTTTTCCTTTACTTTTTTTCCCCTTGTCTTCTTAAGTTTTCTTTTCCCCGCTCTACTGAGGCATGGATAAAGGGACCACCATTGCTAGTACTGGGAAATAACTGCTCAATGGGTCAAGTGCTGTTGCATCATTTTCATCAACTTGCCGTGACAATGCAGGAGCAGAAGATAACAATGGGATTTCCACATTATTCCGTTCACCTTCAAGCCTACTTTATATGCATTAAAAGTTTACCGGCCAAGTGAACATATTTCATCATTCAAAATCTTGCTTAGTATTGTGTAGTTTCCTCTTCTTAATAGTGATCAAATGCTGTTCAAAAATTTTTATTCACTCCATCATTTCATCAAAGCTGTTCTTATACTGCACATTAGATAGGTGTTTCTAGTTCCACACTTAACTCATTCATGCTACTCAGTAATTCAGCCTCAGTCACAAAAAAATATTCATAATAGTCGTATACTGCAAGCTACTTTTTAAATTATATGCCTGGCAAGTCTTAAGAAGCTCAGGGTATGTATCTCTATAGGTAAGCATTTTTAAGATTCTCAAGCCTTGAGGTACGATCTTAAGATAAAATTGCTGCCATTGAAGCTTTTTAAAAGTCTGTATTTTCTGTTCAAGACTTTTAACTTTCAGATCAAAGAAATTATTAATGGCAGTTACTAGTGAATCAATGGGGCCAGCCAAGATTACAAGTATTCGTAAATTCTGGCATCAAAGCATTGTTTGCAGCATATAACAGAGAATGTAATCTGTTACTTCAAGAATTAACTTGTGAATAGAGCAAAGGTCATTCTTTCTGTTGATACTTTTGGTATATTACTGTTCTGACTCAGAATACAGCTTGCTTGAGCTGCCGGTGCTTGTGTCCTAGATTTGTGGAACCAAATACACTTAACACTACTGAGACCCAGCTTAAATAATGCATCAAGAGCACAGCAATAAACTGATCTGGCTTCAAAATGTTCAAGACAGGGCAGAACCCATATGAGTGCATAAGGGGGCACTACTAACAAAGGTTAATCTTAACTGTACCCATTATAAGAAATGGTGGCAGTGTGAGATGGATTGCTAAATCATTTTTTTCTTTGCAGCTTTGCCACCTTTGCTTTATAACCATGGCCCATGCATTCCCCATTCACCAGGGACAGAGTTGACTGACAGCAGCTGTTATGTAAGACAGCTTCAAGAGTTTTTTTCCCCCTTACACAGCCCTAGCTCCCACAGTTTACACCCATCAACATGCCACAGTTTGGTGTGCATTAGATGTTTGCTAGGGCCTGTTCCTCACTTCTGTGAACAAGGTAACCCTTATGGAGCACCCTGCGGTACTCAAACCAGCAATTCTGTAGGGTCTCCAGTGGCGAATACAGGAATCTACAAAAGGGAGAGGCTCAGTCTGGTCAGCTAACTACCATTGGCAGTCCAAGAATTTGCAGAAGCGAGGGAGCAGACTGGAAAGTACACCAATGGGGTGGAGGTGGCTGGAACACTGCATGTGGAGGGGCTGTGGAAAGATCTTTAAGATGCTTTGACAGCACATATGACAAGACAGCAATATATATTCTGTTGCACATCATTGTGTTGTGGCTGTGGAGGTAAGTGACTTCTGCCCAGCATACAGCAAATTTACAAACAGTACCAGCTACTTCAAGGCAGTCCCAGGTGAGACTTGGTTACTCATGGCAGGTCACAGGCCCTTCCCATAATGGCATACTTTGCATAAGCATTATGATAGCCTAGCAAAGAATCCCAGTGAAAGAGATATCACTTCAGCAAGTACCATAGCAAATGCAAGTAATTTTGTAAGTAAACAGAATTTCTGCAAAGCCAGTTAATAACAAATACACACAGAAAGCAACTTAAGGAATTACATGTTATGGGGAAAAAAATCTGAAAAAGCAGGCAGAGCACCTTAAAGCCTTTTCCTTCTACCAATTCTCCTATAAATTGCTGAGGGGTGAACTATGCCTGGCTTACAAGGCATCGGCAAACCCAATACTTATGAATCTCATACATATTCGTAAGTCAAAAAGCACCACAAATACAAGGTCTAGGGACCTGAATTTAGTCTGTGACAAGCAGAACATGCCCATCCTATGGAACAGGCTTCCTTTCCATGTGAAGCCGAGTTAGTCAATTACCCAGTTTAAGTACAACCCAAACAAGTGGATGGGGAATAGGAAATTTGCACTGGGCCTGGCACCCATGTCCCTTATGGACAGATGTAGCTTATAAATGCCTGGCCCTCAATGTCTTGTTTGGATGCAGGACATCATTATTCTTTTGGGAAAACTTGGCTAGGCTTAGAAAGGCCTCCCAGGTCATTAGCCTAGTAACAGTCTCTGAATCTATGAATAATGTACCTTAGTTCAGTTATATGCTATTACGAAAACAAATGCAATCACTGTAAAATCACAGAGAAATGTAACTCAACATCTACTTTAATGTCATGCAGTATCAAATATAAACCAGAAGCACATACTTTGGGCTGAATCTGTAAAGATTCCATTTAATTTTTGCAAAAAGTAACACTACACTGAATGCACCAAGGATTGGAATCCCCAAAATGTATTTGCCAAAAAAGGCCAAAAAAAGCAGCCAAAGAAAACACTTTTTTAAATGTTTTTCCAAGGGGAAAGCCCCCCTGCACTCTATGATGTGTGTGTGTGCGCGTGTGTGTGGGGGGGCAAAACCCCTTCACCCCCAAACTTATATATACCAACTCCAATGTCACTCGAACTCAAAGAAGGGTAAAATCTCCTGCCAGCAGAACTCTCAGACCGTGATTTCCTATGGAACTCTGTCGGCGGGTTGACCCTCAGGCAACTGAGGCTCAAGACTCCAATTATCACTCACCTGTAGGCTACTCTAACACAAAACTCTTTCCACAGCAGAACACAAACATGTCTAACAGTTCGGGGGCCAGTCATTTTTATTGACAAACCGCACCCATGCCCATTGCCAACCTGAAGTATCTGGTTTTACCCTTCCAGTATAAAAAAATAATTGCATTAATGTAAATTAGTTTCACATAAACAGTAATCACTACTCGTCTTCCAGCTTGTTTCACTCAAATACATCTCAGTCCTTCAAAGTTAGAATTACAGCATCAAACAGCATGGTCCAGTCATTTAATCCACACACAGTCACCACACCCACTGCCTACCCAGTGTCTGGTTACATTAATGTATTTTTACAAACAGTAGTGACAGCTTGTACTCTGGCTTGCTTTATCCAAATATACTTTACTCCTTCAACGCTGGAATTAAAACAAAACACAAGAGACAATCATTTCATCCACAAAACAACTCCATGCCTATATTCTACCTAAAGTATTTACTTTGACCGTGACAGGATTAAAAATAATAAGTTTCATTAATGTATTTTTGTTGCAAAGAAAAAGTAATCACAGCTTGTCTTCTAGCTTGCTTCACCCAAATACACATAGGTTCATAGGTAGGTACTAGGCTATTGGACCTGGGGCCTATATAAGCCTAGCCAAAAAGGTTCCTTGGCTTTCACCACCCAAGAAAATTATTTTCCTGTGCCCCTGTCTAGCAGTGCCACAGAAGTGATCCCTGGGGTGAATTTTCTATTTCCCATCCAGTCAAGATTTTTCTTAAAGAGGGCCAATGAGGAGCTTTGCTCGATATGAATGGGTAGTTTGTTCCAGAGTATGGGAAGTCTCTGGGACAGGAATTTATCCCTCCAGCATGTTCCATTTCTTGTGGTGACGAGGTTTAGGTCCCTGGAGCGTGTGGTTCAGAGAGATTGGGATTTCTTTAAGTGTAGCATGTCCAACAGCTTTAGGTTTGACACAGCTTTGTATGTTAGGCAGAGATTGCCTCAGAGTAGGTGATATGTGACGGAGTAGAGCTGGAGTTTTCTGACACTGTCTGTGTATGGCATCTGTTTGTGGCCAATAATCCTCTTAGTGAGGTATTTCTGTGGCCTTTCCAATTGTTGCAGGTGTCTTGTGAGATGCATGCCAAATGGGGCATTGTACTCTATAATGGGTCTAATGAGAGAGGAGTAGAGAGGAACAATGACCTTTTTTCTAGAGGAGAACACTTTTGTGATGTGGTGTGCCACATAGGATTTCCTGACTACTGTGGCGATGTGATTATCAAAGGAGACTACTGTCCATCTGTGTCCCTTGGTCTCTTATCACACTTTCGGTGTTTAGTGAGCTACTGCCTATGTAGTAGTTCATGGGTACAGAGTTTTCCCAAAGGGGATGACAATGCACTTCTTGGCATTGAGCTTGAGGCCATGACTTTGACACCAAGCATCTGTCTCTGTGAGGCCATTTTGTAGAATCTCTGCATCATCTGTGAACTTTGTTAGCCAGCGACCTTCTGTGTTGGCTTGCACTTCAGAGAAGTAGATGGCGAACAGGAGAGGACCCAGGACCGAACCCTGTGGTACTCCACTCATCACTGGTCTGAAGTCAGACTTGGAGTAGGCTACTTTTACTGTGTGGGTTCTGTCAGTGAGCCAGTTGGCCACCCATCTTGTGACACAGGGATTTATGCCCAGTTTAGTGAGTTTATAATTCCAGAGTGGGGGATGGTATCAAAAGCCTTGGTGAGGTCAAGATAGGCTGTGTGCACTACCTTGCCCTCATCTATGGCTCTGGTGACTGCTTCAAAGAAGTCAATCAGGTTTAGTATACATGATCTACCTTTTACAAACCCAAACTGAGTGGGGTCCAGGACCTGGAGGTTACCTATGTGTTTATAAGCTCCAAGATGATATATTCCATGGCCTTGCAGACCAGGCTCATCAGGCTAATGGGGTGGTAGTTTCTGGGGTCCATGGTGGCACCCCCTTTGTGGAGTGGGATAACTGTTGCTGTGTGCCATTCAGTAGGCGCATAGCCTGAGGTGAGGCTATGATTGAATATGGTACTTAAGGTGGGGGTGCCAGTTCATTCTGTAGTTCGTGCATGGTTGACAGCCTGGGATGTTGTCTGGTCCCATGGATGCAGTATTTGTGGCTATGGAGAGTGCGGTCTTTACTTGTTCATCTGTGATTACGGGGGTTTTGTATTCTTCTGGTATTAAGATGGGCCCTTTGGAGGGTGAGAGGGGGGTGAAGTTAGCACTGAACCTATCTGCCAGGATGTTGGCAATATCAGTTGGTTCTGCACATTTAGTGCCATTGAGCTGTAGCTCAGAGTAGATCTCAGTGTTGCCATTGAGATTCTTGACATAGCTGTAGAATGCTTTGTGGTTGACTTTGGAATCACTGGTGATTTTATTTTCATAACTGGCTTTGCAGGATTTTGAGGGATTTCAGCTTCTTGCTGAGGCTGACCAGGGAGTTCCTCCAATCTTGGGATTTCACTCTTTTTGCAACAGCTTCTTCCTTCTGTTGTAGAGTTTGTTTATGGCAGGGGACCACCAGATTGGCTTCCTTTTTTTGGAGGCTAGGGCCTTGGTTCTTTTGGGGATGGCACTATCCATGCACTTGTGTATGTGCTTATACAGTGCATTTGAGTAAGATTCAGTCATACCTCTATTTTCCATCTGCATGGATGTCATGAAGTTTGCCACTTCTGTCTTAAGAAGCATGAAGTTGACTTTGGAGTAGTTTTTGATGGTGGTTTCCTTAAGTGTGGTGGGATATGGATGTCTATGGTGGTTAACTTGTGGTCGGATCTGACTAGTGAGGTGTTGACCTCTATTGTGGAACACCGGTTACCCATATTGGTAATGACCATGTCCAGGATATTGCTGCCCCTGGTGGGTGTGTGGACAAGCTGACCTAAGGCATCGAAATTTATGAATTCCAGAAAACGTTGAGCGAATGAGTTGGTACATGAGCAGTTTTCCCAGCTGATGGAGGGGTAGTTGAAATTATCCATAATTAAGGTATTGGGTTGTACCTTAATATTTTCCAGTATCTTAAGAAATGAAGAGTGGGAATACTGAGGCATGGTAGAAGATCTGTAACAAGCTACAATCTGGATTGCAGTCTTGCCCAGTGTTAGTTGCACTTGGATAATTTTGGATGCATTATGTTGAGCAACTATCCTGGAGGTGTAGATATCCTTAATGAATATGGATACGCCTCTGCATTTAGTGTTTCGGTCCAGGTGAGGTGGCCGAAATGTGTGGTATGAATTATAGCCTGGTAATGCAGGGGTGCTTTCTGGAGCCTTGAAGTAGGTCTCTGTCACTGCACAGATGTCTATATTCTCCATTTTAAGGAGTGCCTCCAGTGAGTGCATTTTGAGGTTTAGACTTCTAGCATTGAGTAGCATTATCCTCAGAGTTTGCTTGCTTGTGCCTGTTACAGTGGTGAATTTGGCATTTGAACCTTGCCTAAAAAAGGCACTCTAGGGGTGGCAAGAGCCTTAGCCAGTATCCGGAATCCCAGGGGTGACAGGTGCAGGCCATCTCTGGCAAAGCATTGTGGTCTGTCAACCATGTCGTTCCAGGCAGACAAATACTGGATCCCCTTAGAATGACACCAGAAGCTTGTCAATTATTGAAGTCATTCATTTTGTCCTTGTACTATGGTATAATTCTGGGCAATGTCAGGATGCTACTCTGGGCTAGGGTCATACCTGCCTCGGCTACAAGATCCAAGAGCTCCTCCATGTCTCTTTTCATGTAGTCCAGGGAGGAATGTCTCAGGTCATTCACACCAACATGGACAATGAGAGAGTCGCATTTGTACTTGTTGTGGAATGACTTGAGTGCTTGCGGTATGTGGTAGATCCAGGCAGCTGACAGTAACTTTCTCCTTGTTTAGCCTGGTGAGTGGGACATCAGTGGGCCCGACTATGGAGTCACCTATAGTGTATTGGGTACGTTGTTTTGCCTTATGGGCTGAGGTTGAGTGGCACACTGATTTTGTGGTCTGTGTGTCCTTTGGGTAGTGCTGGGGTGTGATGGCTGTCTGTTTCAGCTTGGGAGGTCTCTGTTGCCTGGGCAGATTTTTATCGATAGCCTCCGTGAATGTTGGTGTACTTTGTGTTTCTATGTGTGGGTTTTGAATGTTGTGTAGCCTGTAGTTGTTCTTCAAGTGCCTTGTGCTCTCTCTTATTTTTTCCTTCACCTGTTGTTCAGACAAGCTTCTCTGTCTCCGTCAGGTACTTTTGCAATTACGATGGGAGATGCAGTTAGAAGAGACACTCAGGATCTTAGGGTTATCTGTGGTTTGAAATCAAAAAAAATGTACAAGCAATTGAGGTATGTTCTCAAAGGGTCTATATTATATTTTCGAAAGTTGCAAACATCGAACACCATATGGTCGACACCATACGAGCGATGTTTGAAATTTCAAAAATATAATAAAAAAATAAAAATAAAAAAATATACTTACCTAAACGCTGTAGGCAGGGAGGCAAGGCCCCCTGCGCCCGCCACACCCCTGCTACTTAAATATTCCTACTCCGAGATCGCACTGCACTGAAGTAAAGGGAAAATATTCCCTATGGAGATTTCCGTGTTATGCGCACGTTTCGACCAATCAGGTTTGCTCAATACACGTTTGCGTTTACAATTTTAGATCACACGATAGGAACCCGTTGTCAACTGTGCACTGCTTTTGCTGTACATTTTCTGATTTCAACTGAAACAGTCAAAAGCCATTTTTTAGCACTCTGTATGGCTGCTTAGAAAAAGCAATAAACAAAGGAGGGAGGGCGTGCATCCATGCACCAAGGACTAAATCCACCACTGGTCTCTAGTTTCCAATGGGAACTTAGTTACAGGAATAGGAATATGTGCCCCAGGCATGTGATCTCACAGCCTCCTCTCCTAAGGTGAGGCAAATCAGCTGAAACGGTTTTCCTTGCTAATCATAATGTACTAGAGGATATATTTTGTATTAGTTTCCTTTAAGGCCATAAATATTTGTATTTCTTGAAAACATTCCAGTGGTTTCCTTGAAAACATTCTTAACTAAGTTAGAGAACTTAATGCATTATTGTATCCTTTAGGAAGTCATCTATCCCAGGAAACTACCACATTAACAATATGCCCCTGAGAGTTGACCAGTTTTGGATTTGGGGACTTGTGTGGAAAGGGACCTACCTTTTGACCAAAATTGTCCATTGTTGTAAGAAAGTCTTTTTATATTGCACAGCTTATAAACAAA
Source organism: Protopterus annectens (assembly GCF_019279795.1). Lineage (NCBI taxonomy): Eukaryota > Metazoa > Chordata > Ceratodontiformes > Protopteridae > Protopterus > Protopterus annectens. The sequence continues at coordinate 363,608,810 of NC_056749.1, forward strand.
GGGATTGTGTCTAGATCTGAGGATGTCATTGTCCTCTTTACTCAGCCCACATTAGGCCAGTCACTGAATATAATTGCTGCTTTAACATGTTTCTGTCCAGACACATGCAACAATTGGAACACCCACACAGAAACCTTACTAAAAGGATACAAGGCCTAAGCAACATGTCTTACATGGACCAACTCAAAGCCCTGTCACTATACGTAGTACCCTGCAGACTGGTACATACATGGTGACCTATATCTGTCATACAAGATATCCTCCAATCCATTACTGATGGATCTACTGCACATCAAGTCAAATGGCATCAAATACTCAGTCAAGGGATATAAAACTTTTCTGCAATATCAACAGAACAGTTTGGAGGGATAGGTATATCTTGCAGAGGATACTGCTGCTCTGGAACAGACTCCTTATCCATATAATAAAGTTTATCTCTGGTCCATATTCAAATGCAACTTGGATCTTTGGATGGGAAGCAGAACTACCCCTGTACTACTAATGGACAGAGGCAACTCCTAAATGCTTTATTCCATGCACATGTCCCCTCAAATTATCTGTGGTATGATCCCAGTTATTCTCATTAAGAGTAATATATAACCATCGACCATGGGATGGGTAAGACTAATCTTTAACCAACTGGGATAGGTTAATTTGAGCACAAAAATGGACACTGGCTTCACTTAAAATGGCTCTTAAGGGCAGCTAGCCTAGTACTTGTGCATGAACCTGTAAAGTCTAAAACCATTTTTCTAGAAGACTTTAATGTGCATCATCTGACCACAATTGCTCCTTTCTCAGGACCTATTACAACTGCCAAACATTAACTGCCCAATATTTATCCTAACAGACAATAAAACAGGAAGTCAAATTATTATTGAGTGGGTACTATATACCCACGTCAGCTTCTTAGTAGGCATTTGGCCGACACTGACTGCCATGCCACATCTGTCATATGCATTCAAGTGAAGTTATCTTCAAATTACTTAATGCTAAGTTAGAAGCCCTAAAAAAACCCAAATGTGGGTACCATTAAGCAGCTTTTCTCAGGAAGCAATTAGACTGGGATACCTACTGAAAAGTCAAGACTACAAGTGCCAACACTATGAAAGAAAAGGCTGAAAATGCAGAAGAGTTTAGTGAATTTAGAACACTGCTCTTCTCCTTTAAACTTTCTTTAGGCAGGCAAAGCCTCTGCACCCCCCCCCCCCCAGACACACAGATCTTATATATACCAGCTCTGAGATTGCCCTGCCTCAGAGATAAGGGAATATTCAGAGAAATGGACATCTCAGAATCAGTATCCATGTTTCGGGACTCGCTCTACCAAGTCCCGACATTTCAAATGATTGCCATTAGACCTGCTTAGATAATCTTCCTTCCTTAAATGAAGTAAACAACTACTTTGTAGATGCTGTGTTTTTTTCTAGTGTACCTTGCACCACTTAAGTCTTTCAGAGTAAAATGCATATCTCTTCTGTGCATGTCTGCCAAAGATTTCCAGGGAGAAGATCTTGGGAAAAAAATAAATTTCTGATAAAACTCCTGCCTCGGTATGGTGGTACAGACAACTTAATATCACAAACTCAAAAAAAAACAAAACGAAAAACCAGTTAAAAGCGAAATGACACTATAAGAGCAGGCAACTTTAAAATAAAACAAAAATATTTAATAACGTTAGCGCTTTCAGCAAAGATAGTACTCTGCCTTCATCAGACAGGAAGATAATCACGAATACATTTATAAGTGATTAATGACAATGGAATAACCAATTAAAGTAATCTGCATTTTACCTTGGCAACATTAAAGAAGCGCTTCACAGAAGCGATACAAAAACTGAATATCTGATTAAACTTGTAATTAAAAAAACGGACTAACAATACATCAAGACATTTAGACTGTTTAGAAAAATATATGTATATTACTACCAAACTTATTAAATAAAAAAGAAAATAGCAAATACCCAAGTAAAAAATAAAGTATAAAATACAATAAGAAAAACATCGAACAAGACATGTTCACGTTCACAAACTAGCAAGGAGGACTTCACAACTAAATCACTCATATTACAATTAATAGAGAACTTCTGCTGTAATGTTAATAATGTACATAGACACGAATAAGCACTATAAATGCTTATCTTTTTAAAGAAAGCCACCTCAGGACACATTTAATAGATAAACTGTTATTAATGCCTGGAAAAATATGTGCCCTAGTTCTTATCTGCCACATGAGTTCATCAATTTCTAACAGTAACTGCCAAGCTCCTCCTCGAATGTCAGCTTCCCTGTGTTGTAAAATTACAAATCTAAACTCATGTCCATCATGCTCGGAACAATGCTTAGCCGAAGCATTATTGACATCTTTCTTGATAATAGCATAATGATGCTCGTAGATTCTTTGTTTAATTCTATGCTCAGTTTTCCCAATGTAAAAAGCGTTGCAAGAATTGCACAGTGCAGCATATATAACACTTTTAGTCTCACAATTATAGTTACTACTAACCTTGTACACTTTGTTAATAGAAACTTGGTTACCAACCTTAATATATTTGCATTGGGCACAGGAACCACATTTAAACATACCGTGAGTTTTATTAGAGCCTGGCTGCTTCTTCTTTTCTAGGAGGCACTTTAAATTTTGGCCTCTCCTGTGGGTAATTTTTGGGACAACTCCTAATAAAAATTCATCATTTCTGATGGTGTCCCAATTCTTATTCAGGACCTCCTTTACAAGCTGGTAGTCAAAGGAGTATGTACATAGGAAACTAGTGTGATACCCTTCATTATTAACATCTTTATTACGACCAAGGTCACCTCCACTTTCTACGTAACCATCTAAAACTTCATTAACATCATGTGTATGACTACTTAACAAGGGTATAAAATGACCTCCCCTGCATTTGGAAGTGACCTCATTAATAATGCTAGTAACTAAACTATTGGGGTACCCTCTATGGATGAACATTTGGGGTTCCCTCTATGGATGAACATGCTTCTTAACCGGCCACATTCTAAATCATAATCACATTCATCTGTAATCATTCGGGCAGCTCTAACGATTTGCCCCTTGACCGCTGCCTTCTTCTGATGATATGGATGGTTACTTGCAAAATGTAAGAAGGTATTTGAATAAGTCGGTTTCCTGTAAATTAAACTCTTAAATCTACCATTCATCCTATTAACCAAAAGGATGTCAAGATAATTTATTTGGGTTTCTCCTACATTATATGTTAAACAGCACAGGCAGACTTTTTTTTTTAATAAGCAAACGCTACTTAGCATCACCTAAATCTTTCTAGAAAAGTATGCATAAGCTACTGTACGTTAGGGATACAATTCCACTCTTTCCCTTCCAAAATTGCATTTAACAGGGACATTGCTGAATGGTTTAAGGACTGTACTGAAAAATAAGTCTCTAACTTCTGCTATCCACATACAAACACCAAGTTTGACTATTTAACACAGATAATTTCAGTCAAAGGAAGTCAGCAAGAGACATATGCATATATTTCATGGGCCTCTATTAGAGGAGCTTTAAGGTATCATACAGTGAAAACAGTTTACAAGCAGCATTTTGTCAAATTGCACTTTGTAAAGTCATCATGTACTCGACTCATCTGCGAAAAACAAAATACTGAATTTCACTATTGTCTAATAAACACTGAATGTCACCATTCCTTACCGCTCTGGACAAGGGTGCTAGAACCATAGGGTGAGGGGCCCGCCCCCACACTTTTACAGCTGCAAGACCATCTTGTCTCTTGGGAGAAAAAAGATAAAAATTAATGGCTAGCCTGATCCAGCACTAAGCGACATAGGAAATTACCTAGGACCACTCTGGTGGGGGTGGGAGGGGTGTACCCTGGCCATGAGACTTCAACCATTAAAAAAAAAAAAAACTCCATGGTGGCATCATCATCTTTAAGGAGAACCCATGCGCCATTCTTCTTTAGAATGGTTCCGTATGTCTGTGTGCGTTCCTGTCCGCACACGCAATTTTAAAATACAGTACAGGTACAGCTTTTATGGAAAGTTTTCTGCTCAAATATGCTGCCCGATCACATTTGTTGCTGCCTGAGTGTTTTTGCTGGTTCCTGTTTTCTTATTGCTGCCAGAGTTAATTTGTTTTGCTGTTCTTATGGGGGGGGGTGCTGAGTTTGTGTGTGTGTGTGTGTGTGTGTGTGTGTGTGTGTGTGTGTGTGTGTAAAAAATGTCCAATATTTTTGGTCTGTCCAGAATTAACATGGCAATTTGTTTATAATGAACTGCATCCTTTTATGACAATATTTTTTAAATGCTTTGTGGATGACCTTTTTCCTGTGGACTGGTAATGATGCTGAACTTGAAGTATATATACAATATTTAAACAAAACCACTAACTTTTATAATTTACAGCTCAGTTTTCTGTGGATACTATCAATTATTTGGATGTTAGTCTAATTAAATGTAGTGGAGGTATTAATACTTCAATATAGAGAAAAGCGATGCACTCCAACGGGTATGTCCACAGAAATAGTATGCATGCCACACATACATTTGAGGGTGTAGTCAAAGGACAGATGTTAACAGCCAGTCAACTAAATACGGATGAGGCCAACTTTAAAGTGGAACTGGATAGAATAGCCACAAATTTTGACTGCTGTGGTTATAACAACTCATTATTAGATGTACAGCAGATTAAGTTATTATGGAAAGAACAGGCAAAGCGAGACACCACTTTTCTAGTAATATTAGCCATGTTAATTCTGGCAATTCTTTTACAAATAATAATACACGCTATGTCATGACATATAATCGTAGATCAGAGGGTGTTAAGAATATTGTTAGAAGCAATTGGGGTATTCCTAAAAACACGCCTGAGATAATTAGAATACTTGGAGAGGCCGCCATGTTTTCATATTGTACCTGTCCGAATTTGAAACAAAGATTATGCTATAAGGACTTTAAAAATAATAAGTTGAATACAAGTAGAAAACAGGGTACGTTTCCTTGTTATAATTGTTTATGCTGTGATGATATAAATACCAGTTGTGAATTTATATATCCTAACACTAAGAAGAAATAGAATTTCAGGTGTTTTGCAACTTGTATTACCACTGCTATTGTGTATATGGCATGCTGTAAGGTGCGTCAAGCACTCTACATAAGGAAATGTACAAGAAGGTTGAAGGACAGAAATATTGAACACAAATCTGAAATACGTAGACAGGTAGCAACTAAAGCTATGGGCAAGCATATGAGGGAGAAAAGTAGTACACATACATTTAACTTTTGAGTGATTGACATCATACAGAAGAAAAAAGAGGGGGATCTTAATGAGTTAGAAGTATGTGAATACTCATGGATCACACTTTTAGAAGCGGATTGTTTTCCAGGTTTAAATACAGCAGTAAGCATTAAACATATTTTAAAAAGTGGACAGTTAACTTTGAAATAACATCTTGTGTGAATGGGTCTTGGTTAAATGTTTTACTTATTTTATGGCTACACTGACTTTCAGTAACATTTTATTTGTACATGTGTCTTTAAACTGAAGTGCTTAATATAACTGTGTCATGTGATTAGTTTTATGGATTGAACTTGCTATTTAAATGGAGGCATTTGATTTCTTTTTTACACAGTGATGAAGAGCTGATCCCCAAAAGCTTTGTGATTTTTTCCTGTTTGGAATAAATGCTGCATTTTACCTCAAGGTTTCCATGCTTTGGATTTTTTTTACCATCAAAAACATTCAGTCCAGGTATCTAAACTGAATGCTGTGAAGAGGTGGATATATAGCACAGAGGCTACCACTGTTCCAGAACAGACTATCCATTCAAGTAAAACAAAGCTCACCCCTGTCCATATTCAAATGGAACTTGGATCTACGGATGGGTAATAGAAAATTTACTCCAGGATTGCCCCTCATGCCACTAATGGTAGAGGCAGTTCTTAAATGCTGCATCCCTTACATGGGTCCCCTCAAATTATCTATGGTAGGATCACAGTTATTCTCACTAGGGCGAATATACAAATTTCAGCCATGGAATAGGCAAGACCAATCGGAAAATGTTAATTCAAGCACCAAAAGGGAAATTGGCTAAGCTTAAAACGTCCTCCAAGTGAACCTATGTTGTGATAGTAAATAGTTTTAAAAAATTGCCCTTTTTAGATCACTAAGTGCAACTCTCACCCTCTGCCCCCCCCCCCCCAGCCTTCAATAGCTTCCAGCGCCTCTGGCTCTGGACCTAAAAACAAGCGCTATCATGGGTTGAGAAGGGGTGAGGTTTGTCATTCCGGAATATTGGTGTTTGGCATTTTCAATATTCAGTTTTTGGACTGTGCGCAAAGTGGATTTGACAATGTGCCATTCAACTAAATGATAACAGACCAGTGAAAATTCTAGCTTGGCTAAGTTTTTGTCTTGCAGTCTTTCTTACATTAGAGGTAAATGTTGTATAAAGGAAGATATAGTTGAATTCCTGTAGAAGGTAGCTTGTCTAATACTTTTTTAATGGAGGTAGCATACTGAATGATACACTTATAGTCCTATAATTTTAGTATACTGAATGACAGTTATGGTCACAGACATATTAAACATTATTTTATTATTATTTATTTTGCTGAGTTGACATTCATTTTAAGTAGAGACCTTGTGCCACTGGCACGACTTACTCAGACATACACAGTTGGCAGGAGATGACCAATAGAGTTTAACTAAGGGTTACAAGAATATGTTTATTAGCAGCTCATAACCTTATTCCTCTCTGTGATAAACTCATATACATTCATCAATACTTATGATACATAGCAAATATACTGCAAAGCACTGTTAACCAGAAACTATCTACTTTTCTAGATGCCATCAACATACTTAGCCTGTGACACACGGTTTTGGAAAGAGTTTTTCTGCACCACAGCTCAGATCAGGGGCTCTCACTACTATTGGGGTGTTGTAAATAATGGATATCAAGTGTAAGCCCTGTTTCTGGACTTATCTAATGCAGGCAATGCCATGAGTCAAATGCTTTTTTTTAGTTTGGCTATCTATTTTGTGCATACAAAAAAGGCTGTAAACTGGTTTAGAAACTAAATGAAGGCTGAGAAATAGACTTTCAAGTGAATGAATGAGCGTGTCAATATTTTTTTCCAATGTTGTTCTACTCTGGTCCCCCTCTAACCAGAGCCTCTCCCCCTTGAATGCTTTGTTTCACTCATGTTGAGGTGCAAGCACTGGGAGAAAATTCACCTTCCAGACTGAGGCTTTTATCTTTACGTCCCTACTCTAACTCTGTATTCATGCCCATAAATGTCCAAGAGACAGTATACAATAGGACATGCTTGGGGGGGGGGGTCTCGCCTATTACCAGAGATTGCCATGTAGTTGTTGTTCTCCATTTTGGAATCTAGAATGGAGGGTGACGGCATACAAAGTATGTGTGCCGAAGCCCCACCCCTACCACAAGAGGTGAGGGGGCATTACTACTCTCTAGTTCCCCTCAGTTCCTCCACTGCCTGGGCTCCTAATCAATCCTGGTTCAAAGTAATGGCCTTTTCTCTCTATGCCACAGATCGGGATTAATAATCAGCAAGTTTTATGGAAAAAAAAATTGTTCACAAACTTGAGACATCTCTTTTTCAGTATCTGTGTTAACACAATGTCAGCTTGAAACAATTCTGAAGCAATGTCTTCAGTGTCTATATTAGCATACTGTCATCTCAATGCAGTGATCGGTTTGTTGTTCTAGGTACAGATGACACAGCCTATGTATGGCCGAGTCACATTCTAATGCATAAAAATCATGATGAGATGGTGCTGCAAATCCTGAAAACTGTCTTCTTAACTTGTACCTGCTGCTGAATATAAGAAAAAATAGCATATTCTACTTACATTCCCATCATGACCAGTTTATTTTCCTTTTCATAACCTTTGTCTAAACATTTCAAATTCTTATTTTTTGAAATAGTAAACCTTCTACATACGACTTCTCTACCATTTTTGTCAACATTCTCCCTTTCTAATTAGTGTTATGATGTTTATCAATATATATGGTTTTCTTTTGTTGATAATTTACTCGTCATATCAACACATCTCTTCTTCACTTACTATATATTTTTCTTATTTAATAATTTATATAACTAATCAACGAAGGTGTTTTACTCCCAGCTGTACTGATCAAGGTACACTTATATGGTTTACTTAAAGTACTTCTACATATCTCGTCCACTAGCTCTAAATTATGCTACTAAATAATTTGTATCAATTTGCTATAAATGCAGACAAATTGCTCTCATAGTCTGCATTTCATCAGTTCCAGAACTTTGGTTTATAATTTTAACTCCAATTATATACTTATAGATTCAGGATTGCTTTTTTCTTGTGCTACACCAATGCACTATCAACCAGACATATCTGCATTATTTAGGACTGTTGTATCATTTGGTACTTTTAATAATGGAGAAGAATTGCTTTCCTATCTCCGTGCTGGCAGATCCAAGTGTGGCTAACTTCTTGTATTCCAGAGTACTGTTGAGTGAACAAGACTTTTCTTAACATCTTTCACGCAAAATTATAAGCAAGCAGATATAACTATGGAGCTGACGAGATGGCCCAAGCATGATGCACACTCAAGTGTGCTTACTCATTACACACCAGTCTGAAAGAAGTTAATGAGTAACAGATAAAAGCTTGGCACCAACTGCAATATGTCAGCCATTGAACCCTGCTAGTTGACTTTATATTCTTCCTTCAGGACGGTGACACATTGGTTGGGAGAAATGCAAATAGGGACTAAATGAGCACTGGAAACAAAAGAAGGCGGTACCAGGGACAAAATATATCTTTTACATCACTGGCATGGACAAGTTTATATATAAAAGCTTTAATGAACGCTTTCTAAGTCTTACATTCCTAGTTATGGAGTTTTGTTACAATATCTGCACTCATGTTTCCACCAAAACTTCCAGGTGAAGGTGAGCAGGATAAAGCAAATACATTTAATATGTTTTATGTGGATCATCTTGCATTAACTACAATATAGTTCAGTATTATAATTAACTTAGCTCATCTTCCCAAGTACAGATTATTACTTCTCCTAGGTTTATCCATTCAAGAATGTATTTCACATCATCAGTCTGTAAAAGTTTCATTTTTGATTTCCCTACATGTATATGTCAGTAGCTATATACTTATTTTCTTTTTATTCATGTCTACCACTAAATTATAGTTAGTCCAGGCTTTTAGTCCTTCAACTTCCATTTGCCTATTCTGTACCTCCAAGCACGTCAGCTAAATATGCAGTGACCCTAGCCAGGGCTGAAAATGGACACTTGTATCCAATGGACTTATCTGGTTAACAAAAAAGTATATATACCTGATCTTTTTATATCACATATGAAGCTACCTTAATATCTCATCCATCTAACATAATATTTATAACTAAACAATGAATATCCTTCTTGCACAAATGGCATAAAACCTCGTACATCATTTCCCATAAACACAGTGCAAGAATATGACCTTACTTTCCTCATCACATTTTGTTTTACTATTATTTGCATAACATGTGTTCCCATTCATTTGGATATTTCACCAGCTTTTGGGGCTATATTTGGGTAGTGTACCATCATGCCATATCCCTTTTCAAGTCCAGCATATTCTACCACACTGTATGAATGCTTTTTTCCCCATATCTTTTACTTTCCTGTGAATCGAAACTCGCTCTAGGTTCCCAGTTTGTTTGACTGTGCATCAGATAAGTATATTCAGCTGGGTAGCCATCAAAGCCTTCATAGCTGGTAAAATGTATCTCATTTATAAGAGAATTTAAGTACCTTTAAAAATACAGTATTTAAATTGATTTAAACTGTGTATGAAGGAGTGTTGAAGGAATTTTTAACTGGTTATTCTGCTCTTCAGTTATTCCCAGCCACCCGCCCTGTTTTTGTTTTGGTGTTAATCTTAGTGGCATTGAAACTGCCCGCCCCTCAGCCTGCCTCTGGGCCCATCTCATTTGCTCACTCAACTGAGTGCAGTGAGATCATATTCTGATTTCAGGCTCTCCTACTGCATCTGGGAAATAGAAAAAAAAAAAAAAAATTTAAGCTTATTTCCTGCCTTTCTTGTTAAGCTTGTAACTAGCCAGTTTTCTAGTTTCAGCACTCAAATCTGTTTCTTTGATCTCAGCACTTGTTCAGAAAAAAAATTTCATCTGCTTTTACTGTACTTGTGTTTTTACCTACTTCTTTTACTTTTGCATCATCTTAAAATACTCAATTGTATTTATTACTGCTTGGTGTAACTCATTCTAAGCCTTTTGGTTTAAACACTTGGGCTTCGGACCAGTTAGTTGTTTTGCACTGAGAGGTTTGTGGTCTGCACTGTTGTGGCAGAACAGGTAGCTTACATCCTTCTAGGTTGAGAACTGCTGATTGAGGGCTCAGTGTCTGTTATTCTAAAAGTGTATTAATTCTGGTTTAAGCACTTAGGCTTTCAAGCCAGTTATTTTACATTAAGAGGGTTCGTGGTCTGCACTCTTGTGGGAGGAGAGGCTGGACTCTGCCCTTCTGAGCTGGGAATTTCTGGTTAAAGGCTTATAGTGCATGCATATCTGAACTGTTTCTTACTGAAGTTGGTTGTTTGCTGTGGCATAGACTGGATTCGGGCCTGCTGGATCTAGCTTTGTTTGTGTAACTTGAGCACTAATCCAGACATTCTCTAAAGTATTCAATGGTATTTATTACTGCTTGGTTGTAACTTGATTAAAGTGTAGCTATCATTCAAGTCTTTTGGATTAAGCACTTGGGCTTCAGACCAGTTGTTTTACATTAGGAAGGTTTGTGGCAAGCACTGTGGTGGCAGGACAGGTAGCTTTCATCCTTCTAAGTTGGGAACTGCTGATTGAGAGCCCAGTGTCCAAGTGTATTAGTTCTGGTTTAGGCACTTGGGCTTCAGGCCAGTTATTTTACATTAAGAAGGTTCGTGGACTGCACTCTTGTGGGAGAAGAGGCTGGACTCTGCCCTTCTGAGCTGGGAATTTCTGGTTAAAGGTTTATAGTGCCTGAATATTTGAACTGTATCTTACTGAAATTGGTTCACCTTGTTTGCTCTAGCATAGACTAGATCCAGGCCTACTGAATCTAGCTTTGTTTATATACTTGTTGTTTGTTTGCTTGTTATTTCCCTGGAAGCTAATTCACAACTTCTCAGCTTCTGTGGATCACTAGTGATATCTGCATTGCTTACTGTACTTATTTCCTTGTTTCACTTGAAAGAAAGTTACTGTTTGTCGTTTTGCATTTAGTTACTTGTAGGCACTTGCTCACTAAAGCAATTATATAAGTCAGCACTAAAAATTAAAAGCACTACACCCTCACTCCCCACTGGCCCTTGTTTTCAATTAAGGATTTCCCAATATTATTCTAGCATGTCCAAAGGTCAGTTGTCAATCTCCTCTCGGTCCAGCTGGTGAATCTGGGAATCTTGAGGCAATGTTATAACTGCCTCATGTACACAGACAACCCTCTCCTCCTCCCACATAACACAAATACGAGATGCAGCTATTTAGCCAAACTGGAGGCTGAGCTCTCTCAACTCAGGACTGGCAAGACCAGACAGGAGGAGAAGGCAACTACACACACCACAAAACCAGCCTCACATAATGCTACCACTCCACTGAATCAAACACATAAACACACAAAGTTTACCTAAACAGCAGAGGCCTCCAAAGCAGACACCCAAACAACTGCTACCTCAAGACACCCCACAAGCAACACATAAACCACAAAAGCAGTGTGCATACAACACCAAACATACTTGTCATAGGTGACTCCATAGTCAGACACCACCAGGCTGAACAAGGAGAGGGTCACAGTAAGCTGCCACATAACACAAGCACTGGTCACTCCACAGCAAGTACAAATATGACACAGTCATTGTCCATGCTGGTGTGAACGACCTGAGTGGACTGCATGAAAAGAGACATAGAGGAGCTTTCTGATTATGTAGCCCAGGCAGGTATGACCCTAACCCTGAGCAGTATCCTTCCTTCACCAAGAATGATGCCACAATATAGACACAAGATGATCAGCTTTAACAATTGGCTTAATGTCTGGTGTCATTCAAAGGGGATCCAGTGTCTGTCTGCCTGGGATGACATGCTTGACAAGCCACTGCCTCGCAAGGGACGGCTTGCACCTGTCACCCCTGGGATTCCGGATATTGGCTAAGGCTCTTGCCACCCCCATAGTGCCTTTTTTAGGCAAGGCTCAAATTCTAAACCTACCACCTTAGAAAACAAAAATGGGAAGAAATTGAGGGTAATGCTGCTCAATGCCAGAAGTCTAAATCTCAAAATGCAAGGCCCTTCTCAGTATGGAGAACATCGATGTCTGTGCTGTAACTGAAACCTGGTTCAAGGCTCCTGAGAGCACCCGGCACTATTAGGTTTTACTCATATCAGTATCCATATTCATAAAGGATACTCACACCTCCAGGTTGGTCCATCCAGGTGCAACTAACAATAGGCAAAACTGCTCTACAAATTGTAGCATGCTACAGGCCACCCTCTCAAACTCAGGAACCCCACACAGCCTTCCTGAAGACACTGGAGGGTATAAATGTATCTCCAAACACCATCATATTGGGTGACTTCAACTACCCGAATATAGACTGGGAACATTACTCAAGCCCTAACTTTCTAGCCCAACGGTTCCTGGAGTTCATAAATTCAAATGCCATGGAACAGCTAGTCACTGTTCCCACGAGAGGAGAAAATATACTAGATCTCATTGTCACAAACATGGGGACAAAGTATATCCCTCATTGGTGAGATCTGATCATAAACTAATCTCACTGGAAATCCACATCAAACAAAAAAGACCATAGTGAAGAACTTCTCTAAAGCAAACTTCACACTACTCAAGACTGGTGTGGTACCCTTCAAGGCCCCTGAGTCAGAGGAAACCACAACGGAAGCCCTTACAAATGCCTTCTATGAACACCTCCAGGACTGCATGGATCAGGCAATCCCAAATAAAACCAAGACTCTTCGTCCAGTCTGGTGGACCCCAGCCATTAACAAACTTTACAATAAGAGGAGAAAGCTATTACATGATAGAACAAAATCCATAAAAGGGAAGTCACCCTGATCATTATTAGTAAAAAAAGCACTCATAAAATCAACTAAGGCCAATTTTGAGAGAAAAAGTGCCATGGATTCAAAGGACAATCATAAGGCCTTTTTCAGCTATGTTAGGAACCTGGGTGGAAACTCACAGATATGCTCAGAATTAGTCCAAAATGATACAAAAATCACTGAACCCACAGACATTGCCAACATACTGGCAGACAGGTTCAGTGCAAACTTCACCCCTCTCCCCTAAAGGAGAGATAACTATCCCAGCCGAGTGTAGCCTCCCGGACATCTCAAATGCGCAGGTGAAAGCTGCTCTCTCTAAAGCTAAAAACACAGCATCAATGGGACCGGATGGTGAGCTAAATGAGGAATTAAACCCGCACATAAGGCAGCTGTTTAATCTCAGCCTTACCACAGGAAACAAGTCTAGTCTGCAAAGCTATGGAGAGGATCATAATGGAGCTCATAAACAAAGATATAGGGACTTGCAGACATTGGACCCGACCCAGTTTGGCTTTGTCAAGGGAAGATCATGCCTTTTGAACTTTAGTCACCAAGGCCATTGATGAGAAAGGCAGTCCATACAGCCTACCTTGACCGTCACAAGATGGGTTGCAAACTGGCTTAAGGACAGAACCCACAGGGTTAGAGTATTGTTTGGCATCTACTTCTCAGAAGTACAGGCCAACATGGGAGGACTTTGACAAAGTTTGCAGATGACTGCAAACTACACTGATATCCTTCAGAAGGGACTCACGGAAACAGATAGCTGGTGCCAGAGCCATGGCCTGAAGTTAAACGCCAAAAATGTATAGTCATACCCTTCGGGAAAAACAAGGTAACCCCAAGCTACCATATAGGTGGCAATCCACTAAGCACAGAAGAGGTTATCAGGGACCTGGGGACCCAGGTTGACAGTGGCCTTTCTTTGACACTCACATTGCTAAAGTGGTTAGAAAGACCTTCTACATTGCCCACCTGATCATGAAGGGATTCACATCCAGATCTAGTGAGGTCATTGTTCCCCTGTACTCTTCACTTATCAGACCAATGATCGAGTACAATGCCCCATTCGGGATGTATCTCACCCGACATCTGCAGCAATTGGAGAGACCCCAAAAGTTCCTCACCAAAAGGATAAAGGGACTCCAAAATCTGTCATATGCTGCCAGATTGAAGAAACTCCAGCTCTATTCCTGCTCAGAGGTGACATGTGCCTGACATACAAGGCCATGTCCAACCCGGAATTAATGGACATGCTCCACCTCAAAAATCCAAATCCACCAAAACCACTAGAGCATTAAACCTTAGCACGGATATAAATAGGACGTGCTGGAGGGATAGATTTATCACTCAGAGACTCCCTATGCTGTGGAATAAAGCTGACTCTGTTCAAGAGAAATCTAGACCTGTGGATGGGAATCATCTCTGGGTCACTGCTGGACAGAGGCACAACAAACTAATGGGCACAGTATTTTTTCATATAAGGGGTGGCGTAAGCCACAATAATTTGGGCTAGGCTTATAAATGCCTTAGGGCAGATAGCCTAGTATAAACCTATGAACCTATGAACCTATAATACCTGACAAAGTAAGTTAACAAATGCATTTAAAACAATTCTCATTCATTTTCTCTCCTATATCTGCTTTATTTGTATGACAGTTTTGAGGGAAACAGGCTGAGACAGAAAGATTAATACTTACTAAGATACAATTTCACGTAAGGAAACACACACACATATCCACACTTAATCAAATACAGTATATACACCTATGGGTAATTTGGAGGGTCACCAGTTTTACCTATGGTCTATCTCTGGGATGTGGGAGGAAAGTGAGCACCCAGTGAAAACCCAAACAGAGAAAGGAAAGATATGCAGACTCTGTAGATAAGGCACACCATCAGAGAACTAAAATGGAGAACTATGAATACACTGGTAGTGTGCTGGGCCACCCCCAAAGTAGCATTCCTTTTAAAAATGAAAAAAAAAATGTGGTAAACTAGGATTAAAATTACAAAATAGGCAGGGATAAGATGAATTGTTATAGTAAGAAAATTACATCAGGAATGTTGCTGCCAACGTACTCTGCATTCAGATTAGTATATAACCAAGGAGGACACTACATCCATATGTTACTTTCTCTTGTATATTTGGTTACAAAATACAAGCAAACAAAAAAAGGCCAATGAGATGAGGCAGTTTATTACTTTTTTACTTAAATCGGTTGTTTTGATGACTATTTGCTTTGTGTTTTGAGATTGTACAAATATATGTCAACTGCAAATTCCTTACAGTAAGAATAAATCAAATATCCAATTTACTGCAGTGCTGCTGCAACAAATTGTAAAGATGTTGTCTAAGACAGTGAAATGAGAAACACTAGTGCATACAGATCTAAGGAAAAGAAAAAAAAACACAGATTAACTGCCCTGTTGGGGGAGGGGGGACTGAGCTTTCCTTACCTTTTTAATGAAGGTTATGTTGATAAAGATAGTAGGTGCCATACAGCTCTGACAATGCAAGGAAAAAAAGCATTTCTGGAATGCAGACCTAGTGTTCCATCAGTAGTTCCTAAAGCTGAAATGCCAGCAACAGCCATGTTTGTTAGTATAAATATTAGACACGCACATTAAATGAATTCAGTTTTGAAGACTTTACTGAATACGATTTGCTCAAGAATAATAAATTTGAACAGTCAGTATGAACTACTACTTGTATAAAACTATCAAATTTGTTTCACTGAACCATGCCTTTTCTTCTTGAAATACTCCTTATTCAGTATACACACCCAGGCAGTTAGACATTTAGCATGCAAGGCATACTTATGACCTCCTCCATTTGGTTACAAGTTTTAGTTCACTTACTGAGCAACTGCATTGTGCACACTGGTTTGGCTGCTTGTTCTGGAATAGTCCCTCGGCTACAAATAGTTCTCCATTCTGGTAGACAGTACCATTGTATTCACATGACTTTGCACTTATCTTACTAGCTCCTGGAAAGGGCAATTCATCTAAGAGGGAAGGAAAGAAAATTGCAAAAGAAAGAAAATGATCATTATCTTTTACAGGTTCTCTGTTCTTTCTGCATTAGAAACATAATATTCTCCTCTGTAATGGATTGGTCCCATTTCAAAATTCTGACCCACTTAACATGCTAGATATTTTATGACACAAAACTGAGTGTCTTTTCAGTAATTTAACTTTCATAAAATGCCATATTCCATGTCTTGCACAATCACCCCTCCTTTATGTCTGCCCAGAACATGGTTTTATATTTGAAACAAGGAAAAATAAATTTGTTTCAATATGGTAGTAACCACACTTTCATTTATTACACTGTATATAGTCTCTGTTGAACAAAATACATTTGTTAAACTCCACTATAACTAGACAGATTAAATAACCCCTAAACATGACAAAGTACAGTTGTGTAAGTAAACTTACCATAACAGTAGCTGTTCAAATAGACAATTTATTGCAGTAGCCTAAGCTAAATGGAACACATCTTGCCAAGAATTAGACAACCAGCCAGTACTTGCCCATATGCCCAAGGAAGGACAAGGGCATGATATTATTAAAAGCAGTCATACAGGCACCAACATTTAGAACTTTCTTGTCTCTGAAGAAAGGGAGGCTAGAGTCTAAGTGCAATTAGTTATATGCTAGGAGAAATTGGAAATGCAGGAATAAGGGAAATGCTACTCTGGCAGACAGTAAGGAAAACGAACAAGACCTAACACTGAACACACAAAGCAAGTTAAAACAATGGGGGAAGAAGCTGTTAGTACGGTAACAGTGATCTAAGCCAAACATCTATAAAAGATGAGATAAGGTCGAATTACCATAGATCCTGCAACTAAGATACTCTCCTAGCCAAAGTTATACTGAGTAACATTTTCCCATGTTAGGAACGTTAAAACAGCTTAATCAGCTGGCCCAAATAGAAAAAGTGCAAGTTTTTTCAAGTACAAAGTTAAGATCCCAGTGATGAGTCACCGGTTTCCTAGATGGACAAATGTGAAGCACACCTTTCAAAAAATAGTTTTACCGAAGATAAGGATGAAAGGGGCTGCAAAAAGCAGACAGGCAGAATGAGCTAAACAATAAGAGAAGTAAGAAGGGTCAATGTTAAACAATTCACACAAGCATTGAAGAACCAAAAGACCTTCAGCCTTTAAAAGGCTTTGGTTCCTTTTATGGCAGCGACCAGAAAATCTCTACCACTTAGCCAAATAAGATTTTCTACCAGCAGATTCCTTAGTCTTCTTTAAGACCTGTTATATGAACTCTGAAACAGTGCCCACAAAGGATCAAAAATCGGTCATCCATGGCATCAGATGTATAATTTCCAAGTTGGGGAAAATCAGAGATCCCTTATCCTGTGCAAGTCTATCCTGTGGGTAGGTTTTTGGTAAATGTACTTGGCCAAGTTGAAAAGGGAGAACCACTGTTATATGGGCCAAAAGGAAGTTAAAGATTATTTCTGAGAGCCCTTTTGGAGCTTTAAAAGAACTCTGGTTATCAGGTGAAAGGCATATAGGAATATTTTCATTTTTTTGAATGAAAATCCATCTGTCTTCCAGGCCTTTCTGCAAGGAGTCCTGGAGCAGAATTTTTTCAACTGTCTGTTGTGAATGGGGGTAAACAGATCTACTTGTACTGTTCCCCACAGTTGGATCATCTCCTGGAAGACTCCTGTGAGCAACATCCATTCTTGAGGGTCATCTTGAACCTGCTCAGAGTGGCTGCCACAGAACTCTGCTCTGATGAATTTTAAGTAGCCTGAAGGGATAGATTGTGTTGAACTGGCAAAACCCAGGCTGTCATGGCTAATTTGCATAGGGGGTACTTCCTGGTTCCCCCTTTCCTGTTTATTTATTACTAGCATAGTCTGGGGTATCTGTGCTCACAGACTAGGCAGGGGCTGAGGGAGAAATTGGAAGACATGGATTCAAAAGCAATTGATCAATCCATCAGTGATGTTTCTTCATATTAAAGTTCTGCAGAGGGATTTGACAAAACAGAGCTTGCTAGTGATGGGTCCAAACAGATTTGAGAAACTGCTGAAGTTTTCTCATGTGTAGTCTGACAGAATGTATGAGCGATTACTTTTCCAGCTTGAAGTGAAAATCTAGGTTCTAAAACAGATTCCTGAGAAAAAGAAGAGTTTCTTTAGAAGTAAATAAGGGAGTAGAGAAGTCACTTACAGATTCAGAATTTTGGTTACAGTGAGACTGATGATGAAAAGCACGCAAAGTGAAAGCAAAACCTGACAGGATTCCAAAGCACACTGGTGACAGGAACAGTGACATCAGAAATCAATGAGCTGAGGTGACTGGTAGCCATTTCACTGCCGGCAGCATCATTAGTGGAAGCACAGATATAAAAGTTACAACAGTATTTAATACAACTGGAAAGGGGGACTAGAGAAAGAAAGCAATGCACCAAGACTATAATAAAATGTGAAGACTGAAATGCAAAAGCTGTACAGGAAAATATTCAAGTCATTGATTAGGTAATTTTCGAGAAGAGATAAAGAAGTTATGTTCTTACCATAACGTTCCATGTGGAGTGTTCATCTCGCCTTTGTTTTTTTACACATGGGTTCGGAGCCGATCCTCAGCTCTGAGTCGGCCGCATAGCAAAGCTCTGCATCTAAGAGAAGCTCGAGACCAGGCTATATCCCACAATCCTCCCTGCCATTACTCAGATCTAGTTTGCAAGCAAACCAGAAAAAAAACAATAACCCTAATGTATCCAGGTTACAATCTGCTATGATTGAAAACATTTAGAGACACCATCTCACTGACAACCAACTAGGGGTAAGAAAGATACCCGGAATAGGTAAGACATGTGGACCAGACTCTAGTCCTACTCGTTCTTCCAAACCATGAGGGAGGGAAAGGGGGGAATGTAAAAACAAAGGCGAGATGAACACTCCACATGGAACGTTATGGTAAGAACATAACTTCTTTATGTGAGAGTGTTCAATCTCGCCGTTTGTTTTTACACACGGGTAGCGTCCCTAGCTCCATCACCCTGAGTGACTCATAGAACGTTCCTGAGCACAGTGTAACCAAAGGATGTCCTGTCTTTGGAGGCTTTGTCAACCCTATAATGAGTGATGAAAGTATGTGGTTTAGACCACGTGGCTGCTGCACAAATAGTGTCCAAAGGTAGGCGAGCTGCATGAGCCAAGGAAGTGGAGACGGACCTAGTAGAATGGCCTTTTGGTTTGGTGGGTAAGGCCTGGTTTGACTTAGAATACACAAAGGCTATGCAATCAGTAAGGCATTTAGAAAGAGTGCGTTTTGTAACTGCCATGCCCTTTACATTATCTGCAAATGCAACAAAAAGTTGATCTGTTTTTCTGTAGTCTTTAGTCCTGTCTAAATGAAATCTGAGTTGCCTGTGGACATCTAACTTGTGTAACATATTCCAGCTTACTGGTATGTTTTTTAAAGAAAGTGGGGAGTTCAATGGATTGATTAATATTAATGACAGAGCATACTTTGGGAAGGAAGGACGGATTTGTTCGTAAAGAAACTATCTGGGTGAAAATTTAAGTAAGGAGGTTTAATAGACAGTGCTTGCAGCTCTGAAACTCTCCGAGCTGAAGTAACCGCTACAAGAAAGAGAGTCTTCCAAGACAAAAATTTCAGGGGGCAAGAAGAAGCTGGTTCGAAAGGTGGTAACATTAGTTGTGACAACAACAAATTTAAATTCCATGGGAATAAAGGATCCCTGACAGGAGGTTGAAGATGGAAGGAACCTTTCATAAAAGCTTTACAAAGCCTGTGGGACATGATAGAAGAACCATTCTCACCAACATGAAAGTTGGATATGGCAGCCAACTGCACTCTTAATGTGGAAGTAGAGGCCCCTTCATGGAAAAGGATGGAAAGAAATTCTAGTATTTTATGTAAGGGAGCAACCAAGGGGTCCAAGTGTTGATTAGATGCCCAGTACACAAAGAGTTTCCATTTACTGTTGTAAAGTTTTGTGGTGGAAGCCTTATGAGAAGCAACCAAAATGCGCTGCACTGCCGGAGAAAGAAGATCAGACCTGGCTAGGCGGGGAAGTGGAGCAGCCAAGCTGCTAGTTTGAGGGATAGAAGAGACGGGTGAAGAACTCCCAACGAATGCGTCAGTAGATCTGGTACTGGGTCCAGGATCCAAGGTTCCTCTGTTAGATGGGCTCGAAGAAAGGGGAACCATATCTGTCGAGGCCAGAATGGGGCTATAAGTATAATTGTCCTTTCCAGGTTCATGGCTTTCTGGAGAAATCTGGGAATCAAGGGAATAGGTGGGAATGCATATAGGAGACCCGGGGGCCAATCGTGTATCAGTGCGTCCCTGGGGACATCCCCTGGAGAGGGTAGAAGGGCAAAATAGCTTCTGCATTTGACATTCATCGGGGAGGCGAATAGATCGCAGCAAGGCTGGCCCCATTTGCGGAAAATTCTCTCCGCCACTTGTAGTTTGAGGGACCACTCGTAAGGTAACAGGATGGCTCTGCTCAACCTGTCCGCAATGACGTTGGATGACCCCGGGATGTGCGTTGCTATCAGAAAGCGACCCGTGGACTCTGCCCATTGCCAAATTCTCATGGCCTCTCTGCATAATGGGTCAGATTTGGTTCCCCCTTGTTTGTTTATGTACCAGACTACAGACATGTTGTCTGTCTGAACTGCTACTGTCCCTAAAGGTAGGAGGGTTTGAAAGTGTTGCAATGCTAGGAACACCGCCCTCATTTCTAGAACATTTATGTGCAGGTTGTACTCTATGTCGGACCATTCCCCTTGGACTGTGGTTATAGTGGCTGTCGGATTTGGTAGAACAAATGGACGACCCATAGTGAGGTCCTGGCTGGACACCCACCATGAGAGGTCCTGTTTGCAGGAATCCGTTATCAGGATCTCGTACTTTAGGGGTAACTGTTGGAATGACCACTGCGTGAACAGTAGCCATTGGAGTCTCATGTGCAACCTTCCCATGGGAATCGCAATCAGGGACGCTGCCATGAGACCCAAAACTTTCAACACCAATTTGGCCGGGGCTTTCCTGCATTGCAGCAGAAGAAGAACCTGTTCCTTACTTGAGGGAGCTTTACTAATGTTAAACGGGTATCTAGGTCCGCTCCGATAAATGAAATAAGCTGTGAGGGCAAGAAGACAGATTTTTTGAAGTTTATGGAAATCCCTAGGTGGGAACAAAGGTTGACTGTATAGTTTCTTGCTTGTATGAGGAGACGCTCTGTGGTGGCAGTGAGGAGCCAGTCATCCAGATAGGGAAACATCCGGAATCCTAGACATCTCAAGTGAGATGCTACCACTGCCATGCATTTGGTGAATACCCTGGGGGCTGAGGTGAGCCCAAAGGGCAGGGCTCGAAATTGAAAATGACTGACTCCCAGCCGGAAGCGCAGGTGATCTCTGGATGGTCTGGCCATCTTGATGTGGTAGTACGCGTCCTTGAGATCTATTGAGCACATCCAGTCGTCCTTCTGTAAAAATGGAAGGATCGATTGACGCGTGACCATCCAGAACTTTTCCTTCTTTACGAAGGTATTGAGATTGCTGAGATCCAAAATGGGTCTCCAGTCCCCTGTCTTTTTTGGAACTAAAAAGAACCTTGAGTAAGTTCCGGATCCTTTTTGGTCCACCAGGACTGGCTGAATGACTTTTTTTGAGCAGCTTTGAAATTTCTATTGCTGCTTGGCCTCGCAGACGGGGTGGTACATCTGGAGACCTTCTGTGTTGGGGTGGAGTTGACATAAAGGGTATTTTGTATCCTCTGGTTACAATGCTTTTTACCCAGGAGTCTGAGGTGAGAGTTTGCCAGGCCTGTGGGTATAAAGCCAAGCGACCCCCGACTGCCTCCAGAGCAGGACAGTCGGGCCTCCATTCAGGAGTGCTGGAAAGGTTTACCAGGGATTGTATCCCTGTCGCCTTGGTTCTGCGGACCCCCTCTGCCGCCAGGGCGGCGTCTTCCATGTCTGCCCCCCCCTCTGCCTCTGGGGGGGGGTTCACTCTGTGTGGCCTGGAAAGATCCCAGAGTTCTACGGAACCACATTTTTCCGCCTCGTTGCCCTTTGGGGTACGGTCTGGATGGAACGGAAAAACGGACTCCGACAGCAGACAGAGTCTTTCCTTCTTGCTCACACAGAGTTAATGTCTCTTTCACTTTGGGCCCAAAAAGAGTGGCACCATCAAAGGGGGCGTTGGCGAAAGAAGACTTGAAGGCTTCCGCAAAAGAGCACAGCTGCATCCAGGATTGTCTTCGTAGAGCAATCGCTGAAGCTGCGGACCTACTCGACCCTTCAGCCGCATATGAGATGAGCCTCATGGACGAGTTCACTATGGAGGTAAGGGTGTTAAGTTGTGCTGTCACCTTATCTGAAACAGTAGCATCTGTGTTACCCTGGAGGGTATCTCTCAGCTCCTTGATGAGATCCCTCTGTAGTCGTGTAAAATGTGTCAAATAGTTCAGCGAACGCATGGAAAAAGTCGCTGAACTAAAAACGCGCTTCCCGTAACTGTCCATAGTCCTAGAATCCTTATTAGGAGGATGAACAGAAGAGGAAGACTCCGACATCTCCTTTTTAGTGGCTGCTGCCACCACCATAGCGTCAACGGGGACTCCTTTTGTTAGGTAAGTCTTGTCCTGGGGGGCAGTAATGAACTTACCTGGCTTTCTAGGGACCGGTTCCACTGTGTCCGGTGTCTCCCACGCCCTTCGAGCAATTAATTCCATTAACTCATCGAAGGGCGGAGTAACCCAGGAGGTAGAAGGTTGAGCACCAAATGCCTTCAGCAACACTGACTCGTCCTCAGTGGGGGCTAGGGACTGCCAATCACCCCTCTGTTTTAATATCTCCAATATGTCCGCAAATGAGACATCTTCGGAGGGTGATTTTGGAGACCCCTCTGACTCCTTAAAGTCAGTGTCAGATGTTAAAGATTCCTGTGGGGAGTCTAAGTGCCTCCTCTTGCACAATCTTTTCCTCGGGACCTCATCGGAGGGGGATTCCGGTGAGGCCTCAGAGGAACAGAGGGCATCCTCTAGGGATGGCTGAGACAATGGTGCTCCACACTTTGGATGTGTCGTGGGAACAGAAACAGAGAGCGGCTCCTTAGGGGAGGGAGAAGACGCGTCCGATGTAGTGGTTGTCTGTGTAGACAAAACCTTCCTCAAAAGGTCAAAGGCCCCTGAACCTCGGGCCGAGGACTCTTCCGGTTCCAAAGAACATGGAAGAATCCGAGACACGGGGCCCATGGGTCTCGACCCCGAGGACGGAGCCGAGCCGATCTGTGCCGAGGCCCCAAGAAGGAGAGTCGGCACCGAAAGGTCGGTATGACTCTCGGTCACGGAACCGAGGAGAGATAGACTCAGACTCACCTATCGGTTCCGATGGAGTCGAGGTAAGTGGTGTCGATCGTGCTATGGACGGTTTCAGCACCAATGGCTCCACTATCATCGGCTCATCCTCTTCCGGCTCCGAAGACTGAATGGGTCTCGAAGGAGGACCTGTTGGAGATAAAGGGAGGCCTTCTAGTTTCGACACCAACTGGGAGGAAACTGCAATCAACCTGGAAAGAGCCGTGTTCTCCATCAGTTTCTGCACGACACGATCCACATCAGTATCAGAAAGTGGTCTGGAAGAACGGGTTGAAGGAGCCGAAGATGGCACCGACCGAAGAATCGACGGTGGTGGTAGTTCCGACACCGGTTCCAAGACCTGGGGGCTCAGTGAGAGACAATCATTCGACACTTGGCCCCGAAGTCTGTGGAACCGGCGAACGAACTTTGGAAGATGTACTCGGAGCCGATGACATGGGCTCCGACATCTTCGACCTTCAAGACTTAGAAGCCTGGTCCGACTTGTCCAAGGCTTCTTGAAAAGCAGGCTTAAGAAGCCCCCTATCAATAAGTTTCCTGTGTCTATCTGTCATGACCCTCCCACTGAAGGAATGGCAAATGGAGCAATCCTCTTGCAAGTGGAGAGGGCCAAGACAGTAGACGCAGGAGGTGTGGTTGTCAGTGATGGACATTTTCTGTCCACACTGGCACCTTTTGAACCCACTTTTAACTTTTTCAGACATACTGAAATTAAAGAGAATTAGAATTAGAAGTTAGGAGGTAGGCCCCAAAAGGGAAGCCTATAGAAATAAACTTTTAGTTATGTACTCACCATAACTTCAGATGTTTGGGATCCATCTCGCCTACATTCTGACTGATGGGTTTGGAGCCGATCCCTCGGCTCCGACTCGGCACGCTTATGCCAAAGAGCGAAGTCTCTTATTGGCTGAGCTTACTATATCCCAGGATGCACCACTACCAGTCCCCCAGATCTAGTTTGTCCGCATACATGCACACATGCACGCTCTGATTATATAACATCGTCAGATGAACAAGATAAAAACAGTAGAACTCAAAACGTTCAATCTCTTCTGATCTCCAAGGCAGGGGGAAGGAGGGTGGGTATTAGGAATGTAGGCGAGATGGATCCCAAACATCTGAAGTTATGGTGAGTACATAACTAAAAGATGTTATGTGATCCTATCTCGCCTACATTCTGACTGATGGGACAGCGTCCCTAGCACCTGAATCCTGGGTGGCTCACTGGAAAACACTCCAGTACCGTGGAACCAAATGATGCTCGTCCTTTAGATGCCACATCCAATTTATAGTGGGAAATGAAAGTGTGCGGATTGGACCAAGTAGCCGCAGCACAAATCTCCGATATAGCGAGCTTGGAATGAAAAGCTATAGAAGTAGCCATAGCTCTGGTAGAGTGAGCTTTGATAGATGTTGTAAGTTGCTTATTCAAGAAGAATAAGCCTGAGTTATGCAATCTCTAATCCATTTGGAGATAGTAGCTTTTGTGATGGTTTTACCCAATTTATTGTCTGAGAAGGACACAAACAACTGGTCTGACTTACGAAGTTGCTGAGTCCTGTCTAAATAGAAGCTTTAATTGCCTGTGAACATCCAATTTATGGAGAGTGTATTCTGCTTCATTGGAGAATTTTGGGAAGAAAACTGGTAGCTCTAGAGACTGTTGGAGACAGAGATTAGAACAGACTTTGGGACAAAGGATGGATTAGGCCTAAGTGATACTCTATCCTTGTGGAAAATCAAGTACGGTGGTTTAATAGACAGGGCTTGAAGCTCTGAAACTCTTCTTGCAGAAGTGATTGCAACTAAGAAGGCAGTTTTCCAAGACAGATATTTTAACTCACATGTAGCAGCCGGTTCGAAAGGGGAAGATGTCAATGCACGAAGCACTAAATCTAGATCCCACGGAGGCAGGATGAAAAACTGGGGTCTTAACAGACCCGCACCTTTAATGAAAGTTTTGCATAGTCTGCTGCTCATCAATGGAGGATCCATGGACTCGTGAAATTTAGAGATAGCCGCTAGTTGGACTTTAATAGTAGAGACAGAAGATCCTTGATTAAACAGGGATGTTAAGAATTTCAAAACCTCTGGGATAGGAGCAGTGATAGGGTCTAAGCCCTGAGTTGAGCCCAGATAGCAAACCTCTTCCACTTACTGAGGTACAATTTCTTAGTGGTGGGTTTGTGGGCGAAGATAAAATGTGAATAACTTCCGGGTCTAATGTGTGACTTCTGACTAAAGTCGGAAGTGGAGGAGCCAAGCTGTCAACTTCAAGGAGTGAAGGGACTGATGCTGTTGTCCCGACTGATGAATTACCAGGTCCGAATTAGGTCTAAAGTCCACAGATCGTCCACGCATGTTTCTTCAGGTAAGGAAACCATACCTGACGAGGCCAGTATGGGGCAATCAGTATCATTGCGGACCCCAATTGAGAAGCTTTTTGAATGACTTTGGAGAGAAGTGGGATCGGAGGAAAGGCATAGAGTAGCCCTGTTGGCCAAGGTTGTGCTAGAGCATCCATAGCTGGTACTCCTGATGTGGAGTCAAGGAGAAGAACCTTTGCACTTGGTGTTTAGTGGAGTTGCAAATAGGTCACAGCACGTCCCCATCTCCGGAAAACCTGATCTGCTACTGTTTTGTTTAAGGACCACTCGTGAGGAGAGAGAATCGTCCTGCTTAATCTGTCTGCCAGTATATTCGATTTCCCTGGAATGTGGGTCGCTACCAAGACACGGCTGGTAGCTACCGCCCATTCCCACACCCTCATGGCCTCTCTGCAAAGGGGTAAGATCTGGCCCCTCCTTGCTTGTTTAGGTACCAGACCACCGACATGTTGTCTGTGTGGATGGCGATTATGCCCTGAGGGAGAAACCTGTGTAAGGCCTGTAGGGATAGAAGTACCGCCCTCATCTCCAATACATTGATGTGGAGAAGAGTTTCGTCTGGAAGCCAGGATCCCTGAACTAACCTGCCCAGACAATGCCCCCCCCCACCCTGTCTGGGAGGCATCTGTCATCAGGGTGACCACTGGAGAGGGAATAACAAAGGACTTCCTTGATTTAGATTGGATGTCTGAAGCCACCAGCGAAGGTCCCGTTTGCATGTTTCTGTAATCATAATGGGATGATTGAGGGGAAGGTCCTGAAAGGACCATTGAGTTGACAATAGCCACTGAAGAATCCTCATGTGCAATCTTGCCAGAGGAACTAAAAGAACCGTGGCAGACATTGAACCTAAAACTTGTAGAACCATCCTGGCTGGGGCTTTGGATCTTGAAATCAGAGCTTGAACTTGGCCCTGTAAAGTTTGGATCCTTTCGGCAGGAAGAAAACGCGCATCAATTTTGAGTCTATCTCTGCTCCTATGAACCTTATGCGCTGAGAGGGCAGCAAGACAGACTTTGACCAATTGAATGTAATCCCAGGGTAGCACCCAGGGAGATGGTGGCTTTGAGGTTGTCCATTAGTAGATGCCTGGTGGTGGCAGTCAGGAGCCAGTCGTCCAGATAGGGAAACACTTGGAATCCAAGACTCCTCAGGTGAGCCGTCACTACTGCCAAACACTTGGTGAACACCCTGGGGGCTGTGGTGAGACCAAAGGGCAGTGCACAAAATTGGTAATGACTGACTCCCAGGCTGAAGCGCAGATACCTCCTGGACGCCTGATGTATCGGTATGTGATAATAGGCGTCCTTGAGGTCTATGGAGCACATCCAAACATCCTTCTCCAACAATGGGAGAATGGATTGTAACGTGACCATTCGGAATTTGGATTACGTGACGGATTGGTTCAGACTGCTGAGATCCAATACTAGTCTCAGGTCCCCTGTCTTTTGGCACTAAAAGAACCTGGAGTAACTTGCGGATCCGATCTGGTCTGTGGGAACCGGTTGGATGACTCCTTTTTCTAGCAGCTTTAAAGCTTCTGCGGCTGCAATTTCCCTTTGACTGGGTGGTGGGTCCGGGATTTTTTTGGACGGTGGGGGTGAGTATGTGAATGGGATGGTGTAACCTCCGGCAATGATCCGAAGCACCCATCTGTCCTGAGTGATTGACTCCCAGGCTTTTAGGTGCTTGGCAAAATGACACCCGACTGGCTCCGGAGCAGCACAGCCGGGCAATCCCTCATGATGTGTGGGAGGCTGAAGAGCCACGAAAGGACTCGTGGTCTCCAGAATTGCGGGGCCCTCTGCCGCCTCTGGGACGGCGTCTCCCAGAAAAATTTCCCCGTCCTCTGCCTCTGGAAGGGGAATCTTCCTGCTGTTGGGGAAAAAACTTACGTGATTTACGGAACCACATCTTCCCCCCTCCTTTAGCCTTGGGATAAGGCCGAAAGGGAGTGGAATAACGGGCACCTACGGCAGATAAAGTTTTTCCCTCTTGCTCACAGCGGGTGTCTTTAACCTTAGGTCCAAACAAAGAGGACCCATCAAAGGGAGCGTCGGAAGGAAGACTTGAAGGCCTCCATGAACTGACACAAGCGGAGCCAGGCTTGTCTCCGTAGAGCCACGCCTGTGCCTGCCGCTCTACCGCCTTCGGCCGCATAGGAAATGAGCCTCATGGACGAGTTAGAAATTGACGTAAGGATAGCCAACTGAGAGCTAACCGACTGGGCTAGCTGCTCAGGTAGGTTACCGAGAGGGAATCTGACAGCTCCTTGACCAGATCCCTCTGAAGCCTGGTAAAATGTGCCAAATAATTCAGAGACCTTAAAGTAAAGGCCGCTGAAGTCAGGGTGCGCTTCCGTACCTGTCCATGCTCCTAGACTCCTTATTAGGAGGATGGACGGACGTTGAAGCCTCTGCCACGTCCTGTTGTGTAGCAGATGCCACCACCATGGCATCTACAGCCACGCCTTTAGTGAGGAACTCCTTCTCGGGGCAGACAAAAATTTATTAGGACGAGAAGGGACTGGTTCCACGGTATCTGGATGTTCCCACGCCCTTTGACAAACTAAATCCAGAAGCTCGTCAAGGGCGGAGACACCCAGGAGGCGGAGGGCTGAGCCCCAAAGGCCTTGAGGAGCACTGACTCATCAGCAGAGGGGGTTTGGATATCCAGCCGCCTCGTTGTTTGAGGATCTCTAAGATGTCTGCAAATGAGACATCATCCGAGGACGACTTCGGGGACCCCTCTGCATCATCAAGATCAGTGTCCGATGTAATAGACTCAGGGGAGTCCACGTGCTTCCTCTTGCACGATCTCTTCCTTGGGGGTTCCTCTGAAGACAACTCTGAAGAGCCCTCAGGAGGAGGGGAACCCCAATGGGGTAACCTCAGGCCCAGGGGCTCCGCTGCCTACAGACAGGGGAACTGCCAAAGACCCAGTCTCCACGCCCAGGGAAGGTGCCGGTAAAGCCGGAGAGATGGCCGAAGAAGACTTGGCCAAGGCACTCCTCATAGCTCTGAAAGCCGGACCCCCAGAATCCTGGGAGTGTACGGTCCCTGGAGCCATGATAGCCGACGGAAGTCCCGCAGCCGAAGCACAGAGAGGGAGGCTCGGAACCGAAAGCATAGGTCCCGAAACATCACCCCCGGGTCCAGCCGAAGAAGTCCGTGTACCAAACTCGGACCCGAAGGCCCGGGTTGGAGTAAGGGTCGGAGCCGACCCTAAGATCTCCACCGGCTCCAACAGCACCTGCTCCGACGGAGCCGAAGCGGTCGGAGGAGGAATAGCAATGGGATGGGCCTGGGCTATCGGCTCCGAAAACACCAAAAGCCAGCAAGATGGTATCACCATTTATTCAGAGGCACAAAAAAGGACAAAACATGTCCAGATCAAGAA
Source organism: Protopterus annectens (assembly GCF_019279795.1). NCBI lineage: Eukaryota > Metazoa > Chordata > Ceratodontiformes > Protopteridae > Protopterus > Protopterus annectens. The sequence continues at coordinate 363,638,113 of NC_056749.1, forward strand.
CTTTCATCAGTGAGTGAAAAAACATTCAAAACATGGTCATTTAAATATGTGAATAAACCAATGACAGTGTGAACATTTGCATTAGGCTCAATCAAAGATTTAAAGCAACATAACATTGCTCAAAATGGAAAATGCATATAAATCCACATACAATGAAGTGTAGTAAATATGGTCTAAATAATGAGCTATAATATCAATAAGCAAATGATTACATATAATCACATGTAAAATTTGGTCTTGAATAGCAAAAGAAAAATATATATATGAAATATATATATAAAAATAAAAATAAAAATATTTCAATAGTGAAGTGATTTATAAATGGTCATTGAGACCTGGGGCCATCCTGTTTGGTTTTGCCTATTCCTGTAATTTTATCAATGATTGTAAACATAAACTTGGCACTGGGATGTTGAACTGTATGTAAATAGAGGGCATTAGATGCTTTCTGGTTCCATATATCACATACGTGTTTCCCCAATCTGAATGTAATGATATCGTGAAGTTTTGCCAACATAGAATGATTTACATTGCACGTGGCCAAATAGATAACTGGAACAATTGCCAAATATCCTGATGTCATATACTTTACTAGTATTAGAACTTCGTAAATTGTTTAAGCTGGTTGACATAGACAGAAAGCATAATGTCCACACCTAAAAGTTCCCAATAATTCATCCCCCAATAAGGTAAGTTGTTTAAATTTGGCTGCCCCACTTTCTCTATGTTTATAATGAGAAAATAGTGTGCCTAATGTTTGTCTGAATGAAAATGAACATTGTTGATCTAGTATCCCCTCAAAAGTCATTAGCTAATAAGATGTTCCAATTCTGGTTCACGGCTTGTCTGACTGTCTGATGATTTTTGCCCAATGTAGTGATTAATCTCACCTTAGAATGATTGATGTTATGAGTTTTGTCCCTATATTCCAACAGTGTCTTTCTATCTTGATTGTCTGAATATATCCTAGCTAGATCTATATCAGAAATGTTATAACGGTCCAAAAATCTGGTGAGTAAATCAGTTTTGGCTATAGAGTAATCATGTAAGCATGAATTAATTCTCAATTCTAAGATATTGAGATTTGGGATGTTCGGATGGTGGATGCATGCTATGTGCATGTAACAGGGTATTAAACTGAGGGTATTTTCGAAAAATTTTGGTGTTAAGTGTGTTATCAATATTACGATATACCGTAACATCCAAAAAGTGATAACATCCCTATGAAATGTGATTGAAAATTCAATACCCCAGATGTTGTTATTCAGATGTTCCAAAAATTCCTGTAGATATCTGCACACCATCCAACAATCATCTAAATATCTTCTCCATATGTCTATTTCCACAAGGTATAGATTGTGTAAGGGGTTGTAAATCAGACATTCTTCAAGGTAGGCCATAAAAGAATAGCAATCACCCTGGAAATAGAACACATTTTTGTTTAATACATGTTCTGTAACCGTTTTATTTGTGAGAATACCCTCCTCTAATGCAGTTTGTAAGCAGATCTGAAGAGAGGCTTAATGAAGAATGGGATGCGGCACTTAAAGAAGGATCCATGGTCTTTGTGAAGATTTTAGCTTCTTATTATGAAAGAATAATAGATACTTGTCTTTCGGAAGTTAAAAATTTGGCAAATACATGTAAAAAATATGAATCAAGTCCTAAATATTTTGAACACATAGACAAGTTGTCCAAGGAACTAACATCTTATGATAAAGTTATCAGGGAGAGGAAAATAAAAAAATTTAACAGGGACAGTAATGACTATGACAGGGGACATCCATTTCAAGTGCAACGATCTGTGAGGTTTCAAGACAATATACCCACCATGGACAGGGGCAGGTCTAGAAAAAGGCCTAGATCTATATTAAAGAACAGAGATCACTTTCAAACCAGTACCTCAGGGGAGGAGTCATCTACTACTGACGGTGAATATGTCAACACTGCCAATTCCCCACTTAAAAAGAAAACTAACACCCATTACCCTTTAGACATGGTAGGAAATCCAGAGGGGGGAGGAAACATAGAAACAAATATATCTACAGATTCCATGACAGGGCTAATTCAGGCACTACTCAAGTAGATACCCAAGGTTTTCAAAATGTGTTGAATTTATCGGATCATGTATTAACATCAGAACAAAAAAGTACTTAATAAAATGAATACCAAACTGCACTAGATGTTATTGATTTTGTCGACTCAACCTCAAACTGTTTTTTTCAGAACAAGATAGTTCCAATGCTCAAAGATCTACTGACTTCACCTTCCATAAATCAACATTTCAGCCACCAATGAATAAAAATGTAGCAATATTTCAACAAGCGGTGTTAAAGGATTTACACTTTCCGAGGTTGCTATTGGTAGGGACAACATTAGTTCCACCGAGAGAGTGGCTTTATCAGAACTTAGGAACAATCATAATATAGCAATTGTTCAAGCTGATAAGGGGGGTGCAGTGGTGATCTTAAATATGGACTTCTATATAAATGAGGGTTTGACAACTATCTGACAAACAATGCTACATGAAAATGGATATTGATCCAACTATGACATTTAAAAAGAGATAGATATCTTTTACAAACTGCATTAGAGGAGGGTATTCTCACAAATAAAACGGTTCAACATCTACAGGTTAAGGAACCTAAACAAATCCTGTATTTACTACCTAAAATACACAAATCCCTGACACATCCACCAGGTAGGCCTATAGTTTCTGGTCATGGTTCTCTTACAGAACCCCTGTCTGCTTTTCTAACCCAATTTCTGAAACCACTGTTGCCCTTGGTCAGAGCAAGAATTCAGGACACTTTTACAAATTATTGATGACTGCCAACTGGAACCCCATTGGATAATGTGCACTCTGGATGTTAAATCCTCTACACTAGCATCCCACATTGGGCAGGGCTTCAGGCTGTGGAATATTGGCTTGCTAAGTCAGAATTATATTCTCCGGGTTTCAATACTCTACTTATCTGTCTCACAGAACATGTATTAAACAAAAATGTGTTCTATTTCCAGGGTGATTGCATCTTTTGCCCCCATTTATGCAGATCTTTTTATGGCCTACCTTGAAGAATGTCTGATTTACAACCCCTTACACAATCTATACCTTGTGGAAATAGACATATGGAGAAGATATTTAGATGATTGTTGGATGGTGTGGCAATTATCTACAGGAATTTTGGAACATCTGAATAACAACATCTGGGGTATTGAATTTTCAATCACATTTCATAGGGATGTTATCACTTTTTGGATGTTACGGTATATCGTAATATTGATAACACACTTAACACCAAAATTTTAAAATACCCTCAGTTTAATACCCTGTTACATGCACATAGCATGCATCCACGCCACACCATCCGAACATCCCCAAATCTCAATATCTTAGAATTGAGAATTAATTCATGCTTACATGATTACTCTATAGCCAAAACTGATTTACTCACCAGATTTTTATAGCATTTCTGATATAGATCTAGCTAGGATATATTCAGACAATCAAGATAGAAAGACACTGTTGGAATATAGGGACAAAACTCATAACATCAATCATTCTAAGGTGAGATTAATCACTACATTGGGCAAAAATCATCAGACAGTCAGACAAGCCGTGAACCAGAATTGGAACATCTTATTAGCTAATGACTTTTTGAGGGGGATACTAGATCAACAATGTTCATTTTCATTCAGACGTGGCAAAACATTAGGCACACTATTTTCTCATTATAAACATAGAGAAAGTGGGGCAGCCAAATTTAAACAACTTACCTTATTGGGGGATGAATTATTGGGAACTTTTAGGTGTGGACATTTTGTGTCTATGTCAACCAGCTTAAACAATTAGTTCTAATACTAGTAAAGTATATGACATCAGGATATTTGGCAATTGTTCCACTAGCTGGGTTATCTATTTGGCCACGTGCCAATGTAAATCATTCTATGTTGGCAAAACTTCACGATCATTACGTATCAGAATTGGGGAACATCGTAGTGATATACGGAACCAGAAAGCATCTAATGCCCTCTATTTACATACAGTTCAACATCCCAGTGCTAAGTTTATGTTTACAATCATTGATAAAATTACAGGGAATAGGCAAAACCAAACAGGATGGCAAGGTATTTTGAGTCACAAGGAAAAATACTGGATCACACACTTAGGAGCTCTTTTTCCCCCAGGTCTCAATGACCATTTATAAATCACTTCACTATTTGGAAACATTTTTATTTTTATTTTTATTTTTCATATATATATTTCATATATATATTTTTCCCTTTGCTATTCAAGACCAAATTTTACATGTGATTATATGTAATCATTTGCTTATTGATATTATAGCTCATTATTTAGACCATATTTACTACACTTCATTGTATGTGGATTTATATGCATTTTCCATTTTGAGCAATGTTATGTTGCTTTAAATCCTATTTGAGAGCCTAATGCAAATGTTCACACTGTCATTGGTTTATTCACATATTTAAACTGACGTTGACCATGTATTTTTGAATGTTTTTTCACTCACTGATGAAGGCTGGTGCCGAAACTAGTATGAGTTCTTGATCTGGACATGTTTTGTCCTTTTTTGTGCCTCTGAATAAATGGTGATACCATCTTGCTGGCTTTTGGTGTTTTCTACAAGGTTGGTTGGCCGGGTTGGTGTTTTGCTATCGGCTCCGAAGCCAACTGGGTCGGAGCCGAAACAAATTTTTGAAAGACTGGGGACTGGAACAGTCTTTGGAGCACCCTGTCTATATCTGAATCCGACATCCTCGAAGACCGAGAGGATACTGAACGGGTTCGAGATGGCCTCTCCAACGGCCCCAAAGGGCTAGGGGACCGGCTCCGAGGCGACCCGATGACTATCGGCGCCGAAGGAATACCCACACTAGATTCCATCGGTGCCGAGGTGGACTTCGGCGCCGAGGAGGAAGTGTCTGAGCGGGCAACCCTTGTCGGCTCAGAGACCAGTGGAGCCGATGAAGGTGACCCGCCTCTCGATGCCCCAGCCATCGGCTCCGAAGCCAGAGGAGTCGAGACTGGTGGCATCGAGGCAGACTTCGCCTCGGCTCCGAAGTCCTTGGAGCTGAAGGAGAAGCCTGCCTATGTCTTTTGGCGGTCGGATCAGACGGACTGGTCGGAGCAGACGCCCTTTTCTTTTTAGCCGGAGAAGGAGAGGATGCCAATGCTTCTTCAAAGGAAGGTTTTATCAACCCTTTAAGAATGAGTTTATTTTTCCTCTCCTGGAGGACCCTTGAGGAAAAAGCGTGACACACACTGCATGACTCTTGTAAATGTTTTGCACCCAAACAATACACACAGAGCGAGTGATCGTCTGTGATAGACATTTTGAAATTGCATTTGGTGCATTTTTTAAAGCCCGAAGGCCTAGGATTCTGAGACATTATGGCAAAAAATCAGTAACCCTGACAGAAAATACACTTCCACTGACTTTCTGTTTACTGACACTATCTAATAATAGGTTTACAGTTGTAGCTTAGGTAAAGAAAGCGTCACAAATTAGTAACCCTGTAAAGTTAAGAAGGGTTGACTGACCGGGAAGGCCCTAAGATAAAGGAGGCCCAAATCAAACTCAACCCAATCACACAACAAAGTCTTTGACAAACTCCAAACACACACAAAAGTGAAGTATAGCCGTTAAAACAGCTTTTTATGACAAGAACAGCAAAATTCTGACAGAAAAAAGTTAGTAAATTTACTACTCAGCTCAGCCAGCTCGAGACCACGTCTTCGCAGATTAGCGGCAAACGAGATCTGGGGGACTGGTAGTGGTGCATCCTGGGATATAGTAAGCTCAGCCAATAAGAGACTTCGCTCTTTGGCATAAGCGTGCCGAGTCGGAGCCGAGGGATCGGCTCCGAACCCATCAGTCAGAATGTAGGCGAGATAGGATCACATAACATCTAACTAAATAACTATAGTAACACACACACACACTATAGCAAATAAAATACAAGTATTCACAACAAAAAACTATAACTTTTAGGACTAACAAAAAGAAAAAATACTATCTTATCTGTCAATATTCTTAAACTCTGGTCTGAGCTCTCTAACGCGATGTGACCTGTTGCAGCGGCAAACTAGATCTGAGTAATGGCAGGGAGGATTGTGGGATATAGCCTGGTCTCGAGCGTCTCTTAGATGCAGAGCTTTGCTATGCGGCCGACTCGGAGCTGAGGATCATCTCCGAACCCATGTGTAAAAACAAACGGCGAGATTGAACACCCTCACATCAAGAGGTTTCAGGAAATGATAAACTCCCCAACTATACAAATGTGTTGAAGAACCTAGGACTCTTAAATGAGAGGAAGGATTCAGAAAGGAAAATGGAACTGGAATTAGCTAAAGAGGGTTAAATGGTGGGGGAAGAGGGAAGGTTGATGTTTAATTATTGTGAAAAAAGTTGAAAGATCTGAGGAAAAAAAATTGGTTCGGGGAAAGAAGGTATAAAGAAGACTTTATTCACAACATGACAGACATTAGAGAGGCATTTAGGAGTTTTTATGAGAAGATATGAACTAGCACTGAGGGTATTAAGTGACGTTTTGGGGAGTGATAAGGGGTGCTGTTCAGCAAAGTTAGAGAGAGATATTAGATAGTGCTACTGGAATGGAGAAGTTATGGAGTCAAGATATACAAAATGTGATAAGGTAATGGGGCCCTGATGGTTATCAGGTAGATGTTTACAAGAAGGTGGAATTGTAAATAAAGGAGGTGAGAAATGGCATATTTAACCATGTTTCTTTTGGAGAGAATTACCAGATTAAATGTATGAAGATACTTTCATGGTTTTATATAAAGGGAAGGAGAAGACAGACAATCCGGGTAATTACAGAACAATTTTGTGATGTAATATGGATACAAAAATATATGCTAGGAGATCCTGGTGAAATATTTGGAGCAGTTCTTACTGGATATTGAGAGAGAAGAAAAGGAAGGATTTGTGAAAGCTATAGTACCTGTCTGATAATTGGAGGCCTATGATTAACTGTATAAAATGGGCAGACTTGCGGGGGGGGGGGGGAGCACAACATGAATGGTATTAACATATATGTATATACACACAAAAAGCTTTTGACACTTAGTTTTGGGACAATGGTAACAGAGTAAAAGCATTAAAACAGAAGCCAATGGTTAAGATTCTGGTTAAACAGGTAAGGTCAGACAAGCTGATGCTTAAGCATTTTCTAATGTGATTACAATGTATTTTACCAAGAATGAGGATTTTTATGAACTTGCCTGTAGATTCGTAGTGTTTTGCAGTGCTTTACGCCTCCTAAACAGCTCTACTTTAACTGCAGTCTGGTATAGCATATCCTTTGTGCTTCCAAAGCATGCATTAGACTAATGCTCCTATTATATAAAATTGTTCCACTGACAGCATAACAGATAAAGACTCCTCCTGCTGGTCTTGGAACGGTTTCCCACTGATTCTCCAGTCACCTCTCATTAGATTTATAGGAACTGTTCTCTACCCATAATTCCACCTAGTTCTCACCTGTCTTAAAGGTATAGACAAATATAGACACAAGAATACACACACAATTTCTAAACCATCAGTCTGCATTTAAGCACTTGAATTTTCTTTCCTCTCATATTTACTAACCACAGTGCTCACATCTTACACCATCCATCTCCATTAGCTATCTACACCTACCTCTCCTATAGTCATACCCAAGTCTAACTCCTTTTTCTCTGACATATCTTTACAAAGCTACACAATATGCTTCTGAAATATTATTGTATCCTTACTCTTCCTGTTTTATCACCTTACAACTTAGCATACATCTCTCAATCTTGTACACTATGTGTTTCACCTCTAACCATTTAAATCACCCCACTTCACCACTAATCACTTCCAGTATATACAAACACTCACCCAATCTTTACTTCAAATTCAAATTGCTAAACCCTCACACCTACCACACCAAAATAAAACTAACTGCTGCTGTTAAACTAAAGCAAACTAACCAAACATATCCACCGTCTCTCTGTCACCACTCTGAGGGGATATTCATCCTAACCCCGGCCCTTACTTACATCCTGACTCCCCAACAGCCTCCAAAGCTTAAATTCATTTCCTTAAATACTCGTAGCATCTATCATAAAATTTCAGAACTCCATGCTTGGATCTCTCACAATGCACCAGATGTTCTTGATATAACTGAAATATGGCTAAAACCCCATATACTTGACTCTGAAATATCACTCCCTGGTTATATCATCATGGCTGACAAAATTAAAAAAAGGTGGCATATTAGCTCTGCTATACCCTGACTACCTTGAAATCCTACCCTACAATAAATGTATTCTCAAATTCCATAACACTGAACTCATCTGCCATCTTAAACAACCATAAGCAACTATGTACTATAATACTCTATATTCCCCATGTAAAAAGACTAAAACCCTAGAAAACATCTTAAACTGGATCTCACATAAAATTTCTAATGAAAAGATAATCTTAGGTGACATTAATTACGACTGGCAGATTTTCTCCACAAAATAACCATCAACTACCCTAAATCTGTATGTACCGACTCAACTCATTTTCTCCCCCACACGTAATAACTATCCCAAAAACAACAGCTCAATTCTCGACTGAATACTGGTGTCCAATTTCACTATGTCTCTAGTGGCACCATACCTCTTAACTGTACAGATTTTCAGACTGTCCAGATTTTTGCCTCCAAATATCAATCTGTTACTAATAAAATGTGTGGTTTTCTGGCAAAATTACTGGGAGGATCTAAGGAATGAAATCAGTAAATAATGACAAATTCGAGTTTCAGACTTCATGTCCTTTAGAAAATGCTTTTAACACAAACCCTATTACTCCAGTGACTTTCTAAGTTTATAAGAGCAATGTTTAAAGTATGTCCCTATTTTTGGGCCTTTGTCCCCCATTATGTAAGGCTTTGTCCAGATTTCTTGAGCTAAGAGGTTGAGATGTATGAGCGGCACCCTCTGATTCTCTCAGGGATTACCTCCCTGTATATATACTAACAGACACATGTAAGGCATATCTATAAAGTAGGTTTACGCCGCAATAAGTCACTTACACCAAGAGCAAGTGCTTTGGAATTGGGGCAGGCTTACAATAGGGTAAGCTACTTGCGAGAACAAGTCTTTTGGAACTGACTCCTACTTATCTACTCTGTATAAATGAGCATTCAGTCATTTGTGTATATTCACGCTTTTTTGCGCCTGTAAAAAGTTCAGTCAAATGAGGTTTACATATTTTGCATTGTAATCTTATTTATATCTGTAGGCATCTCTATATCTATATTATATCTATATATAAAACATACATATCCAGTGATATAGTTTGAATGTTTTGGTCTACAGGAAAGCGGACAGACTTTGGTACAAATCAATATAATGCTGGGGTTGGGGAATATGCCCTTTCCTTATGTGATCTTGGAGTTGGTATTTGTAAGTAGAAAGATTGGGGGGGTGCAGGGGATCCCCCCGCAAAAAAAAAATAAAACATTGTTTTTGTTTTGTATGCTAGAAGGTTGTGGCTTGGAGTATGCACACTGCACTGTTGATCTTGTGTGGTCAATATTGTGTGAAGCCATATATTAAAAGATAGATTGCATGTGTATGTACGAGTATAAAGTACATGGATATACTAAATACAAAATGCTAGTCCCAAAACAGTTTAGCTGTTATTTCATTACACTCAAACCAGCTACCAGATGTACTATGAAGATCTACAATCATATATTCAGCCACGGTCTTTCTGATGGCATACTAGGTCATTGTGGTTAGAGTGAAGCATAACTACACAAGACGTAATGAGTTTCTTCTAAGATAACTCAGACAATTTTACACAATTTCTTTATAAAAAATGGCTGCTAGCTAAAGTCTGACGACCATAATTGTGGTCCTCAAAGCAGTGAACTTTTGACTATGTACTGGGAATATATGTTCATCATGGCCGGCCTTAGGCATAGGCGAACTAGGTGACCACCTAGGGCGCCATTCAGGCCGGCCTTGTAAAGGGCGCAGTTTTGACTTATTTATTTTTTTATTTTAATTAGTTTAATTAGTGCATTGTTTCTTCCCAGTGTCTGCAGCAGGTGATGGGAAGAAAGCATGCACTAACTAAACTAATTAAAAAAAAAAAATACAAAGGCGTCAAAACCATGGGGGGTGAGCACCCCCCCACTTTTACAGCTGCAGCAGGTTGATTGCAGTATTAGCGTCTTCTCCTTTAATGAGAATCATGCGTGCTTATGCCAGTGTGGAAGTAAATCTAATTTGCAGTCGCGTCCAAATTTTAAGCTAGCAGTTCCGTGAAGGGGGGGGGGGGTAAGTCCATGTGGCAGTTTGATTTAGAAAGAAGGTGAGTAAGTGTAGGGGTGTGTAATTCAGTTTGTTTCTGTATGAGAGAGAGAGAGTGAGAGAGTGTGTGTGTGTGTGTGTGTGTGTGTGTGTGTGTCTACAGAATTTCAATTACCCATTCTGTTTGTATGAGAGAGAAAGTGTGTGCGTGTGTGCTGCTAACAGAGAGAAGATAGATGTGGGTGTGTATAATTTAAAAATAGTAGTTCTGTTCATTTCTGTATGAGAAAGTACTTGTCTGTGTGTTGTTTGAGAGAGTAGGTGTGTGTGGAAGTTAGACTAGTTGTTAGTTGCTGTATGAAAAAGAAGGTATGTGTATGTTGCTGTGTGAGAGAGTAGGTATGTGTGTGTGTGCATTTGTGTGTCTATGTGTGTGGCTGGGGAAATGGAATGAAGGAATGCCTCTGCTAAAATGATGTATCGGCTGCCAACAGTGATTACCACAAGGGCACCAGAAAAGATTTTGTTAGTGCTTGTGGTAATCACTGAGAGAAAGAGAGACATACAGATTAGTTTGTAATAAGGTCTTCCTCGTTGCAGCAAATGAGACTTTGAATTTCTACTTTGAGATCACAATAAAAAGTCAGTGTTAGTTGCAGTCTAACCACTTGTGGCGAGGCTTGATTTTGAATCTTGGCTTATAAGTTTCCATTACTTTAAACATGAACATATTAGGAAGATAAAATTGCTCCTGGTGTTGCACTTGTAATTATATTTATCCTAGCAACATATTTATTCATACAAAAAAGGAAGGCATATTATTTCAATGGCTGTGGCAACTGCCATTCAATATATATATATATATATATAGAGAGAGAGTTGCTTGTCAGTCAACTGCATTTTATGTTAAGAAGGAAAGAATTAAAAAAATATAGAGCACTTAAGGGCATTAAAAATAAAAATGCATGAAATGCATTTTGTAAACATGGCTTGTCAGTCAACCATATATATAATTTTAAGTTTGAAATCTTGGGCATGGTTTTAAAAAATAACCATTGGGGCAAATTTTGGAAATTAACTTTTGTACAGACTAAGTTATAGAAATATAGATTGATTGCTTCTCACGGACTGGAAATTAATGCTGGTATTTCTATCCAACCATAGTGTTTGACAACTCATTAAGCAATAGTTTACTGAAAGTCATAATGCTGAATGTAAATCCTGAAATGTTAAAATGTTGAAACGTTACAATGTTCAACTCAAAATGCCTAACAGCAAACATGTAGGACATACACAACGTTAAAACACACACAGTCAACAAAGAGCAACATTTCTCTTTCAGTGAAACTCAAAAATAATTGCTAACATGGATCCTGCAGGGAGACAAGTCCAGCTCACTCCACATGTGACAAAGTACATATTTTGATTTTAACATGTTGGTATTTTGAGAGTTCGGCATTGTACATTCAGTATTATGGCTTTTGGCATATAGCTTTTCAGTAAATTGGATTGGACCCATCAAACTCACTGCAAGAAAAAGACATGTTCCAAAAATTTGATTGTTTTTTTATGTTTTTGACTTGAAACATGTTTCAGGTGTGTCTTAATTAGCCCAGAATCCATATTCACTATATTTAAGAGAGCTTGTGCCTTGCGCTGTTTGGCCAAAAGTAAGATAAAAATATCTCAAACCGCCACCTTCACATTATTTTCAGTACTTGGTGGAAGGCCCTTCCATTGCTACATCAAATGTATGTCTTAACTGAAGGAGATAATATGAGTAACCATGTGACTATGACTTTCCATGAAAAAGCTTTAGCTAAGGTTGTGTTAGCATCTACTAATTTAAAAGGCCTACCAGTCAATGAGGTAAAAACAAGGCCTACTCAAACTGCTTTAGGGATTATATTGTGCAGCAAGGTAAACCAGTCTACAGGATAAACAACCAGTACTCTGGCTTTGTACAGATGGACTTTTTGTCCCTTACCAGACTGATCAGTCTTGGACTTTCTCAGCCAGTGCAAAAGAAATTTGTTATGAGCCACTACATCTTCACAGCATAAGGAGTTTAACAACTCACTAACATGAAAAGCCCCACCATGTGAACAAAGTTGCCCAAATAGTATAAAAATTGACAGCTGAAATAAACAGACCCATGACAGTAATGGTCAAGAGGTGTCACCATATTGGCCCTCTGGGATCCTTAGATGCCTCTCTAGTATTTCTCCAACCTGTAAGCATTCTATTTGTCTCTCAGTGACCTGAGTAATCCTTAAGCCCTAGCAGACATGCAAACCAGTCAGGGCATGGACACACTGCATGGTTGTCAGAACAAAAGGAAATCCTATAATTTTTTTCACACCAAGGTAGCAACCCAAATTGGAAAAATCTCAAGGAAGGTAATGTCCTTCTTCCTTTCAACAGTCCAGGACTTAGACCATTTGGTGTTGAAACAGCTACCTCAAAAATACCTACCCATACCAATTCCTAATGCTGCATCCATGAAAAGATGAAGCTTACTGGATGAAACTCAGGTGACTGCCAAATAAACACTCCATTAACCTGGTTCAGAAAGGTATACCACAGGTGAAGGTCCTCGTTGACTCTGTACATTATTCATACTTTAAAGTGTGCGGGATTATTACCTTTTAGTAAATTAGAGACAGAGTAAAGAACTATTCTTCCTGGAGCAATGGCCCTGCAGGCAAAGTTCAATAACCTATGGAGCTCCTATGCTAGCCTTATGGGCCCAAAGAAATTTCAAAATTGTGGATCTGAGTTTATCTAAACTGATTGCCAGAAGCTTGAAGGACCTCAATGTAATGTCTACTGCTAGGCCTAGAGATGTCATTTTCTGACTTGACCCTTGTGACTTATCCTTAGCCAAAAGTACCCCCAAGTCAGCATAAAGGTCCATGAATACTGACATCCATTCATCAGCCCCTTTTTTGCTTTCCCCACTATCAGAAAATCATCTTAATAATGAACCGCTGATTGTTGGTGTGCTCTTTGCTGATGGCACCAACATATGGCTGTGCTAAATACCTCAATGGTATCACATGTTACTGAGCACCCCACGGGCATCACCATGTCAAAAAAAGAGGTTATCATTAAGCTGGAAACCTAAGGCCCACTGTCTTGCCATATGGAAAGCAGGTAAAAATCTGATTGGATTTCTAGTTTACAGAGCTAGGGATGCAAGTACTTCAAAATTATCTCTGCTGCTTGCTGTAAAGAGGAATAGTGCACTTTAGATTGCTCCTTGTCAATGAAATCATTGGCAGACAGACCCTCAGGGTGAGAGGTAGAGAATCAATCTAAACTCCCCATCCATCTTTTTGGGGATTAAGCCTATAGGGAAAATTTTCTAAATCCTTCAATAAGAAAACTGGGAGCTTTAATATTAGGGTAATCTGACAGCAATCAAACCAATTTATCAAGTTTGACTGGAGAGTGAGAATGACTGCTATCATGCTTGACCACTTGGTGCAATGGATCTTTGCCCATGAAAAGGTTGTTTACCCTTGACTGAATTAATCTGGGATAAGGCAATGCTATGTTATGGAGTGAAATTGCTAAATATGGAGTGACCTGCTTTAGCCCAGCCTCTAACTAATGGATGACTCTTACCACACAAAGAGCATAAACAGGCAAACCTGCACATGGGACAAAAACACTTGGCATTGTTGAAAGCCAAACAGAATTTTCCCACATCCTGATTCTAGCTTAAGCTTCATTTTCAAGGGTATTAGGCTTATCCAAACATAACACTCAATGAAATATCTAGATACGTTTGTTCACACCTGATTTGTCTGTGACCTTTAATTTCACACCACTCTGATCATACAATAACCAGGCTGTACCCCTTTTATGTGGTGAGCTTCCCTAATGGCCAAAAAGTAGGTGAGTAAGGGTAGTGCCTGATTAGGATCCTTTTTTATAATAATGCCCATAAACACCACAAATGTTAGTTAAAATTATTATTTCAGCACAATTTCTGTAACAAAAAAATCCCTTTCCCTCACTGCAGTCCACTTTCACCTTGTGGAGTCAGATTGTGTCATTTTGCTCTCATACAACTGATTATATAGAACTGAATCCACTTGGATTCTTGCATTTTGTATTAACCCTGTTATGTATTACTGAATCCTCATAAAAAATGTATACTTTACTTCCTTGCAGTATCCTGTAGAAAGCATTGAAAAGGACTGGCCTTCTTACTGGTCTCTGATACCCCACTTGCCTGTACACTTATTTCTGAGTAGATAATTACAATAAATTATGCTACAGCACTCCCTGTCTTTGCAATTTGCTTGCTAACCTGCTGCATTTTGCATAAATCATATTGAGAGTCACTAGAATGAAATGTTGACCCTCCCATTGTGAATCCATTATGAGTTAAATGTTATGCCCACTGATTTACAGGCATTCCAAAATTATTTACTTTGGTAGCAGTGCTGTAGCATTGAGGTCAGACTGACCAGTGAATGCAGTTGCGTCATTATTGGGTCATACACTGTTTCATTGCTTACTGGAAAAATGTTCAAAACTACAACTTTAGAACACAGTCTAAAAGGTGGTGCTTTATTGTACAAGGAAGTACAATCAGGAAGGTGGATCAAAGAACACATACATGCATGCATGGCCATAAAAAATGTGTTCAGAGACAATAATTTGTAAATAGCCCAAAGATAAATGTAATTCTCCACTGGCCAGATGCATTTTATTTGAATCTGGGTTTTAAATACTGTTTCAATGAATGTGAGCTTCAATGGCAGAGAAGTTTAGTGCTCATGCTAAGTCTATTTTCATTGTGAGACTGTTTTGTTTAACAAATGGCTATTGGTTTTTGTGCATTTTATTTTAATATCTGCAATCATTGTAGAAGTAAATAAATCAGTATACACACTGAGAAGTTTAAAAAGAGTTCATGGTAACTGTAAAGCAGCAGCCATGTAATGGAACACTGGTCTGGCTGTGGAGGGGGCTGCTCTGGGAGGAGGCCCAATCTATTACCCTGCCTAGGGCCCTATTTGACGATGATCCAGTTCTGGTATTTAAAGTAGGAAATGCGTACGTAAAGGTAGTTACGTAACTCTTTTGTGCCTTGAGCTCTTAGTCAGTTTGTGTAACAGCTTAGCTAATAAATATGTTAAGGTATCTTTTCTTCTATAAATTTAAATAATTTGAAGGAAATGACTGGAGTAGCTTTCTTGGGGAGTGACCTTCCTGTGGGTGTGGGTCAAATAGGGGTGTTTCACAACTATGGTGTGGGTGTGGCTTAAGGGGAGTTAGAGCACTACTTCACCTAGGGTGCTATTTCAGCTAAGGCCGGCCCTGATGCTCATTCTGGAATTTTAGCATCGTGGATAATTCCCTTCTTCCAAGATCCAGTAATCTTGGAATTAGCATATATAAGCTGTAGGGGTATGAGGCTAGAGCCTTTCCATATGAAGGGGAACAAAAGCACTTTATAGATGTAACAATAAGTTCTGTAATTTATCATTTCTAGCAAGATTTGTAGTTTAATTTTCAAAATGTCGGCACTCGTAGTATCAAACTTTTAGAGCTAGACAAAAAAAAAAGCCCATTACAAAGATGGTTGGGATATATCCTGTATTCAATGGACACTAAGATCAAACCTTGACTGATTGTCAACAAAAAAAGCTCCAGTTTACTATTAAAAAAAACAAAATGGCATGTGGAGCTCAAATTAGGGTGGCTATACACAAGGGGAATTGAGATGAATGACGTAGCATGCAGTTTCATCTGCAGGCAAGTCTTAGCAATACTTTGTTTTAAATACTCCTCAGTGCTTACATAATTGGGGGATTTTCTGTACTAACCAAATGCTCACTCAAAGGTGAAGTATGGCTGCTTCAAAATCACTAGAAATATTCCATGCAATTCCTAATGAAGATGTACTATATGTTCTTGAAAAAAAAAAACACCCCTGAACGCATCAGAATACCATAAGCTTAAAAGGAATGTCAGTAATTAAGACTTGTTTTCTTATGATAGTAGTCCACAACACAAAAGTTGTCACTTTGCAGGATGTGGTCTGTCTTGCAGGTCTACCCTCTTCTTAGCTTTCACAGAAAAGCTTTTAAGTATCATTTTAAAATGGTGTTGGACTAGCATGTGTCTAAAGTGTTGGCATTTAAATGTGAACAATCTGCAGCAACCACAGAAGAAATGGTAGTCGATATATATATATATATATATATATATATATAAAATGTGTTTATTATAATGATCTATTATATCAGATTTTGATTAAAACTGTGTATTACGGTGTATCCATTTATGTTTAGAGAGACCAAACTTTCTGGTATCTGTAAGAGACTTGGGACCTTTTCAGCAATACAGGAAATACTCACTGTAAAACTGAGGCAATGTACAACAGTAGACACATAACTTGTTACAAATCAAAGGCCAGTACTTGCAGGGTTTCTAAATTGCAAGCATGTACAAGCATTTTTTTCCACATTCTGGGCAAGTGGTCTAAATATAGACTGAAAAAGAAACACCAGTGTATGGCCCACTGTATATAATGTGTTCCCTTGAAAATTAATCTGAATGGGGAAAATAACTTTAATGTACATATTAGTACTTAAACTCAAAAACTAGTCCTTTAGCCAAGTATGTAGACCAAGTAAAAAATGACTCAGTTCTGGATATAACCTGAACTGCACTGAGCTTTTAGCATAAATATACACTAAAATTAGTTTTACTGAAATGGAAATATTTAAAGAAAATTAAGACTTGACTGGGTTTAAGCACAGTTAAGCAGACCATTATATCTAACATCTCAGAACTCATATATACAAAGGATTTATTTTAAAATGCATTTTTGCCATAAGACTAAGTATGCTTAGTGACATTTGAAACATGCATCCTGGATGCCCTCCCTGTATCCTTGATAGATGTTTGTGCATGCATACATACTGAAGCCTGCTTTATTTGCAGTTAGCTATTATTTATAAGTTACAAATAATTTGAATGAAAGACTGATTAACATCACTTGGCTTATAACTGTATTTCACAAAAGTTATTTCACTCTAAGTATCCAGCTGATGATGCGTTTCCAGCATTACTGCTTTGATTAAATTATATTTCAGCTTACAGCATATGATCAAAACTGCATTTATAGTCTGAAGATCACTTAGAATTTAAGGTTATGTGATAATGTGTTTCAATTTATTTCAGTCATGTTTTCAATCTGCAAATTAAACATAAATGTGTAAGATGTTGCATGTCTTGCAGGTCTACCTTCTTAATTAAATATCAATTTCAGAGCTGTATTGAAAATAGTTTTTAGATCAAAATACTGACAGATTGTCTCAAGATATTTTTTTCTTTTTGAAGCCGGAAATTACTTTGTTTTTCACAGCAGAAAACACAGACCTCTGATTTTTACTTGCAGTTAGAAAATAAATTGCATTTCTGTAAGTCTGTTTCAATTATATAGATTAAATTGATATGGTCTTTAAAGTATGAAAAGCTTTTTTTTGTTTTAAAACAGAAAGGGGTTAACTTATGGCTGTCAATAATATATAAACAAGTAACGTGTTGCATTTGCAATGCTGTTACTGTGCATTTAGAAAGCTTTTGTCCCAGATTATGCAAACCACTGTATGTATGTATATATGTGTGTGTACATATGTATGTGTGTGTGTATATATATATATATATATATATATATATATATATATATGGGTCCTTGTTTTATTGACAGTACGGTTCATCGAACCATACTTTGTCAAAATTACTTTAGCGAAAGTGCATTTTGTTGAAAATGTACTTTTGCTAAATGGAACAAAAAAAACCCCATGCCATTAGCAAGTACCGTTAGTTGTACATCAGTGTTTGGTGTGGTTTTTTTTTTTATATTTAGGTTTTTTATTTGTCCGCGAAAGTGCATTTTCTACAAAATGTATTTCCTCAGAAGTCAGTTCGCGGAAGTAAGGTTAAATGAACCGTACTTTCAAGTAAAGAACACAGACATATATATATATATGTTGTTGCGTCTTTCGGCTTTTCCCGATTAGGGGTCGCTAATGATTGGTAGTTGATTTTTACATGCCGAGTTACCAGCCCTGACGCACAGCCTTCAACGAAGGTATGCCAATTCATGCATGTCTCCACACAGAAGATGATCTAGCTGAGAATCAAACCGGACAGCGTCTTACTGTGAGGCGACAACGCTACCACAGCACCACCACCGCGGATATATATATATATATATATATATATATATATATATATATATATATATATATAGCCAAGATGAGTCCTGAGTATTGTCTGATGTTCTTAGAGACTCCAAGCTGGTCTGAGGAAAATACATTTTATAACTGCATTGTTATACTATAGCAGTGATTTATTCCAAAATGCATGGTGAGGAACAAAACTCCTGGGATTCCTACAAACTTAATGTTGCAGTACAGTAGCAAGGGTAAAATGGGTGTATGGACAATTCCAAAAGATATGTTTTCATTTTAAGTAACTTAATCCGGTGTACGCCTGCCACAATTCCAGAAGGCTTGATCTTGGTATAAGCCTATTTTATTGATATGCTTTACACAATGAGTAAGTTACTTACACAGGAAGCACATTTTTAGGAATCTGTCCCTATATAAGTAACACTCACTGCAGTAAATCATTTTAACATTTACTTAAAGCCATTATGATGACAGAGTCATCTACAGAAATATATAATGGAGAAAATTTAGTCAGAAAATGCCCATGCCCTCAAGTCTCTGAGAACATAGCAGACCTGGTAGAAGACCAAGTATGAAGTACTAGGTGGACTCTCCTTAAAGAAGATTTAAGTGGCCATGATGAACGATAGGTGCAAAGGGAGGCCATAAAAAGAAAACTGAGAAAGCACAACAAACTAAAGAAAAATAAATCAGAAAGGTGCTTCCAGAAGCAACATAAGCTTGAATTGTCTAGCATTAAGAAAACACTCCTTATTAAACAGAAAATACTACCAGTCTTTGGCAGATACTGATTTGTTTTGATATGTATTTTTAACAAAATCAAAGGAGTTGACAAACAGGATTTCTTTTCAACCAAAAATGGTTTGGCCACATATAGAGATAAGAACTAGAGGTACTAGATTATACTTAAAAAGCCTAACAGCAGATGACTTGCTTGCTGCTAAATATAAACCACCAAGGAGAGGTTCCTATACTTGAAGTCCAACTCTCAGACTCTGCAGCTTTCCTAGACAACAAATACAAATTATATTATCCTGCTTATAAAAACATGTCAGAGACACTATGACTAGACAAAAAGAAAAGGGACACTATGGGAAACATTCTTAAAGTGAGTGCAGACATAGGATGACTGATCTCATAACTAGCATACTCAAATACATGCCAAATCTTGACTAGAAAACATATGCTTTGCTAGGCTGTCCCTGTAGTGTTCTCCATCGATATCTAGTCTAATGCACCTGGGAAATATAGAATGGAAGAACTACCCAGAAACCAGCTTATGAGAGGAGTCCAGTAGTCCAAAGTGTTTCAACAAATGTATGAAAACCTGAATGGTGTCCTCATGGGACTTTGGACCCTGAAGTCACATGATCTGTACTACCTGCCCCAAAACTTTCATTTAACATTTTGCCATGCAGCTATCAGTTGTAGCCAACAAAGTAAATTCCAGAGAATATTTTTACCCCTTAAAGAGTGTGTACAAGGAAAATTAAATTAACAGCAAAATACTTCACAGGTTTCTCAAGGGACCCAATTTTTAACAGACAGACTATAAAAAAGTGCTGAGACTAGAATTAAGGGAAATATTCTGCAGTCCAGAGTGACCTACAAAGAGCACAAAAGGCAAACCAGGAACTTTTCTGTGTGTTGAGACTGTCTGTAGCTTGGACTGATTGGATCAGGTCAGCCAAGGGAAAAGAAGAAAGAATAAGGAAGAGGCAATGCCGAGTCACATCTCCTTGGACAAATGGTGAGGGTCTTCTCTAGGAGTTCATTCCATCAAGGATTTCCATTTAGGGCTGATGTTAAACACACAGCATCGGCTAACAAGGGGGTGGAGCAGCTTGTGTATTACTTCACCTACAGAATCAAATTGCATTCCCATACCAAATCTCCATTGCATGCCCAGCCCTTGGGCATTAATGAAGCATGCTCAAGGGGAATGAACCAAGACAAAGCGAAAACCTCCTCATGGCTGCCTGGATGGTATCCATGTTGTAGCCAAAGCAAGGAAATAGATTTCAAAATCAGTAAGTACTAGGAATAAAAATGAGTGCAAAAAACAGTGTTACCACCCTGCAGTCATAACGTATGGGTTGCGCAAAATTACTAGAGTGTCTTTTTTTAGAGTACAAGCTAGATAAAAAGGGAAATGACATGCGGCATGCAACAGTCAGCTAAAAATACAAATACCTGGGAATATTAATAGGATAGGAGTAATCTGTTAATTGCTTAGAGCTGGCCTCCTATAGTGAGTACACCAGTGCATACAGAATGTCTAATACTTTGCAGATAGGAAGAAACCAAAAAATGAAAGAAGATGCATTTTCTCCAATGATTTATTTGAAATTGGTCTGAAATAAGCCACACTCCTTAATAATATAACAAAAACCCAAATCCCCCTACAGATATAATGGACATAGGGAATGGGTTCTATAGATGATCAGCAGGTTAAGTGTAAAACTTCTGTTTTCTAGAGGGATGCCACTAATTCAAAGACCGTGTTACCTAAAGGTTCACTGGCTGTTATTTTGTCAAACAGTGAAATTTCAGAAGATCAATCTGGAATTTTGTTGGCATCTGCTGTTATCAGTGGTACCAGGACTGCATTTGAATATTAACTCCAAGCCTGGCTAATCAGAATGAAGACAAAGTTAAATTGCATTTTGTTTTCACTTCAAAACTATGGAACCTTGGAGTTACTACATTTAGAGATTGGGGATGACAGGACAAAGTCCTAATAACTGGTGGTGCTGGACAGCGAACTACCCCATCAAAAAATGATTGTATGTGCCACTGTACTCTACATATTTTTTTAGCTGCTGACAATGTAAGTAACCAGGAGTTCATATTCAAGTCATCAAACCTCAATAAAGGGAAGTTAGATGAATCATCAGGGAGTTCAAATGCTGACATTTAAAAATATTTAACAGTGTTATGAAGGGAATATAGTATGTGCCAGATATGTTCAGAATGTACCACAAATGTAAAGTTGGAGTTAAAGTACAGTACTCTGCCAAAGATTTTCTGTTCTGTGTTAACTTCAAGTTATGACCATAACCTGAACAGCTAATATGTGGGATTGTATACAAGTTTTTCTCCAGAGTACTAAGATTATGAAAATATTAAAGTATGTTGTGCAACTCTGTTATGCATTTGCAGCTAGAGAAAAAAAAATGTATGTAGAGTAACAAAGCTGAAAAAAAACGTATAGCTGAGATGCAGTCTATATACCAAAAGCTATTTCTGAACCACTCTGCAGTCAAAATGCTTGAATAAGGGGTTAGTGGTCTCGGTAATTTGGACATCTATCAGCTTAGAATACTGCTAGGGTTAAGACTTAACCGTCAATAGGACAGCAGTACAATAAGACCGACACCTGTTCCAGAAACTATGTTTCTAAATCATCAGCATACAGGGTTAACTGAAGTAGTGCATTGATATTTTCCCTACTAGCAAGTGTTGGAAATCAGTTGACACAATAAGTGGCTTCTGCAACAAAACCTGCTCAGGCCAGGGAAGAAAAAGCTGCAGATGATGCCCAATATTAAGCTGTATAGCATTTGCATTAGAAAAACAGTACTAATTCTCTGCAATTCTGAAAGAGCACCAGATATATAAAGCTAGCATATGCGGTCTTAAATGTTGGAAAGTACCACATGCACCATTTTGATATCTTTAATACAGCAAAAACTTGACTGACCACTGCTAGTAGGTAAAAAGTGATGGTGGCATCATATCCTTTCACCAGTAACAGCAAACAATTGCACAACAGGTGACTACTAAATGATACCACTAGTTAATATCTGATGCTAGTATCATATTCCTGTGGCTCTGGTAGCCAACATGGGGGTTAGTGGTGCATCTGACTGGTGCCTAATTGCACTGCAGACATACAGGGATGCTGACAGTGTTTGGATACCAGCACCTGCTGAACTTACAGGCATTAACTGAGAAGACAAAGTAAGACTCTTAGTGAAGCCTTAAGTATACATTATTCCTGTAATTACTTAAAAGGGCCACATCCACTACTAAATCACTTGATCTCATCAAGACTGCAGGAGAAAGGGATGAAACAAACTCAATGTCTAGGGGATCACACATGCCAACAACTCAACTTGGTCATAGTACAAAATAACAAACTCAAGGGCATAAAAGTAAAAGCTAGGTCAAACTCCAGCAAAAGTAACTCTATCCCCAGAACAATATAACAGTTCAGAAGTCTGTTGCAAGTAGTTCATTGCAGGATATGGCTTATAACAGTCAAAATAAATAGAAAAGGTTAGCAGAAATTGACTGAAGCAGACAGAACTAGGAGGGTGAAAACATGTTAACACATGCAAAAGCAGCATTCATTATATTTCAAGTTAAGACACGATGTTATGCTAACACGTGCTGAAAGGCTCACCTGGCAGAAAGAGAAAAGGTACAAACGGTGGACCTTAACCACAGAGAATAAAAATGAAATTCTAAAATCTTATAAAAACTTGATTAGAAATGCAAACAGCACTGAACTAAACTATGTTTGGCAACAGAACCAGAAAGTAGCATTTAACAATTCTGTAACCAACTAAGCTGAATGAAACTTAAATAAAGAAAAATAAAATATCAGTAAAACATTCTCTAGTCTACTGAAAAGGTCATTAACACAAAAAGGGATTAATCTACAAAAGGGAGTCTGTACGCCTGGCAAAGGAGTAAGAACTGCAAAAGTTTGGCTATGGCGAGGGAGGGAGTGAAGTGCGCAACCAAATCATTCCTCCTGGCAAATAAGAGGTCAAATGCTGTAATTCCAGGATAATACTTTAAT
>NC_056749.1:363661968-363739468 GCF_019279795.1 Protopterus annectens
AAACAGTAGGGATAAGGGAATATTCCCTTTTCCCCACTGTAGTGTTCTCAAAGTGAGAATATTAAAGTAGGGGGTTGTGGGGGGCACAGCCCCCACATGGGGGTGCAGGGGAGCATATATATATATATATATATATATATATATATATATATATATATATATATATATATATATATACACACACACACATACATACATATACATACACACATACATACACACAGATGGGGCAGTGGTGTGTCAGTTAGTGCTGTTGCCTCACAGCAAGAGGTTCTCTGGTTAGATTCTCAGATGGGGTGCCTTCCATGTTGAGTCTGCATGTACTTCTTGCGTTTATGCGGGTTTCCTCCAGGTACTCCAGTTTCCTCACACATTCCAAAGACATACAGTAGGTGGACTGGACACACTAAATTGGCCCTAGTTGTGTGTGTGTGTTCGTGCAAGTGTGTAGTGCACCCTCAGAGGAGGGTTGGACCTTGGACTAGCAAACCAATCCTGTAAAACCTGTACCTGCTATGGAAATGAGTGCTGAAGGGTGCTCATTCCCAGATGTGCTGAAGAGCACAGGAGTGAATCCAGGACATAATTATGTACCAACTTACCGTAATAGATGTCCAAGTAGGTCAATTTTGCAGTAATACTGACAGATGTTTTGTAACTTGCCAAGGATACAATACATCCAAGCCAGTAAGCCAAAGCTTAGGACCTCATTCCTAATGAGCCATATTTCAGATCTTAGCCCTAACCACAAGGACTGGGTGATGGCACTTAGACATAAGAAGACAAATATACTCAGAGTTTTCTTGCCCCAGATAGGCACTGAGGTTACCTGAAATGAGGACAGTCTCAGATGAGCAAAATATAGAGGCTACAGGATAAGCACATAGGGGTTCCTCCTCGGCCAATTGAGACAAAAGAGATAAAGAGGGGGTGCATATACAGCAGCAGATATCTACTTGAACATTTATTTGAACATCTTCTGTTATGGTAAGTTCTTACACAACTGTATTATTTTCATCATTAAGTCACTGTTGCAATAACAGTAACAGTGGAACCATTGCTAAGGCTATTAGGAAGACTTTGAGGAAGTAAAAAACAGTATTAGTGTTATTTGGATCACTGAAGATGGTTCTGGCAAATCCACTCATGGCCCTGGAAAAAGGAATCAGTTTTGTAATGTTTAGCAAGAGTGTAAAAAAACAAGTTGCTGCCTCTAATACAGATTCAGAGTCAAGCACTTTTGAAGAGAGCCCTAGAAGAGGCTACGAGGCTTGCAGGGAGAACTTGCCCTTAGAAAGATTTACCATGGAAAGAGTAGCAAAAAGAAATAGCAGGGAAATCCATCTATGTATGTGTTTGGACACAGAGACCTTACTTTTTACCTTTATTAGAAGCAAAACAATTGGACAGATTTACTAATCCATTTGGGCTTGTCTAGTTAAAATCTCTATTATCTGTGTACATCTAGAAATGAAGAATTTTTTACCCCTTATTTTGAAGGTTGGGGAAAAAAACAGAAGGGTGAACTGACTGACTCAGACAATTCAGTAACCACCTTGGGAATAAATGAAGGATTAGTTACTAAGGAAGACCCTGTTCTTATAGAAAATCAGAAAAGCAGGGAATAGATATGAGGGCTTGTAATTCAGAGACCCTTTTTGCAGATAAGGATAACAGGAAAACTGCTTTCCAAGTGCAAAATTCTAAGGAGGTGGAATATGCAAGATCAGAAGTTGGCAAAGTCAATTTCTCAAGAGCTTGATTTTGGCTGCAAGGAATATGAAAAATTTTCTGCAGGGAGGGATGCTTTTAAAATCTGCTTGACTTCAAAGTTTGTAGAAAAAGGTGTCTCTAAAGGGAGACAAGCTGAAATGGATGACAAATGTACCTTAATCAAGGTATAAGCTAGGCCACCTTAGTATCTCACACAGGTGCTAGGAGAAAAACAGTATTCCTTTGCTTGATGGCAATCCAGTCTTTTCTGCTACACATTCAATGGCAAATCCTTCCCTGTTACATTCAATGGCAAATACTTCCCTTTACTGACACCAAACATAACATCAACACTTAAAACACACTAGTAGCCATCAAAACAAAAACAAACAAATCCATAATACATTGTTTATTGAACACTTTCATCGCGTGCAATCCTTGAGACTTCTTCCACATGTTAAAAAAACATATTGCCATAAGTTAAATACTAGCCCTTCAATTAATCAAAAAGAAGTAGTAAAACGTTGCCTAAGTAAAAGAAAAAAAACACCAATTTAACACAAAAAATATAGGAGTCAAAGTGCCATTATATGACACCTAATAAAACCGCTCAATCTCAACATGCTAATAACTGAAATGGAAGTATTTAATCCTGGATTCACACTAGCCCACAACCTTAGCTTCCAAATTATTCCATACTCCAACTGATTTTCAAAATCACCACCTGTGTCTTTTATAAACCTTTTCTATAACAAAAAGTAAAAAAATGTTAAAAATCTTTAGAGTCGAATGATTGCTTACATGATCCCTTATTTGGTTTACCCATCCTTATATCATAATTATGCTTGCAAATTCAATCCCTCAACCTCCTATTGTTTTTTTTCCACATGGAAGGCTGGACAGGAAGCATTGGTGGTCAAGTAAACCACCAATGAAGTATCACAATTATAGTGACCTGGACAATTAATACTTCAATCAAATCTCAGGAATCGCATATGGCTGTCATCAATACCGGCAACAAATGTAAATAAATAAACCCAGAGCAGAAATCACTCCAATATGTTAATATTCTTTCCTTTACAAAAAAGACAAATTGAGGGGCATACTCTAACTTTGTGTTACCCTCCTTATTAAAAGTTAGCCACCAAATATACTTTTCACAACAGAACTGATGGTGAATGCTTCAGAATTGCAGAGGATTATTGTTGCCAAATTCATGTCGTTGTCCACTCTACCAGTACCATTTTCTATATTAACAAATCCACCCCCTAAGATGAGCTTGAATTTCATGGACCTACCATGGGTAATTTACTCCTTTATCTCAATTAAAAATGTAAGGTAACTTTTATCAACGAACAGACATGATACAAACTAACCCATCATGCAACATACAATCCTCAGTAATCAATGTGGAAAGTCACAGTATTTGCCTCTTAATGATGCTGCACTTATTAGAATGGTAAACGTTATAGCACAAATATGAGTTAGAAAAAGTTGTCTTCCTAAAAATAATATTGGCCCTCAGATTTTTTCATACTCTTATTTCCAAGGAGTTGATCACCTCTGAATTACACTGATGTAAACCTTAAAATATTGGTAGTCTGATTCACGTAGTCCACAAAAGCTGAGAATCCTCATTGCCGGACACAAAATAAATATGTCATCCAGGAATCTGTAATATACATACAAATAACATTTAAAGCTGAAATTAAAAATAATCATTCTTTCCCACAAAGCCAATACAATGTTGGCATAAATGGCACACACACTGTGCCTATAGCCATGCCAGAAACCTGCTGAAAAAACTGACCCTCAAAGTACATGAAGCTGTTATTTTTAACAGAATTTCCAACTCAACAGATAAAATCACAATATTTTTGTTGGGAAAAGGAAAACATTCCAATTCACAAAAAAGAATTTGCAAAACTATCCAAACCAGCTTTGTGGAATAACTGAAAATAAATTCACCACATCGATTGTAGCAAATAGTTTGCTCATTAAATTGCATACAGTGCAAATTATGCAAAAATGCCATAAATCTTGCAAAATATAATCTCTTTTAACCATTACTACTTTACATTGTCTATTAATGTATTATGCTAATTGTTCAGTCTTTGAAACTATGGCTGTTGTAGATCTCAATGGTGGGTTGAACACCTTGAGAATTTTAAGGTTACAGGAGAAGGAAAGAATCTTAGGTCTATTAACTTTATGACATTCTTCCAGCTCAAGTAAAATGCTTCCCCGCAATGCCATGTCCTTATCAAAAAAAAAAAAATCAGTCTTTGTGTAAGCTATATTTATTCTATTCCTAGACTCTCACACAAGTATCCGCATTTCCCAACAGATCCAAACATCCTGGATGAGTAACCGGCACTTTGACAAAGGAGGTGGGGGTGGTTATTTTGTAGGTTTCATGATTCTAATATTTTTTTTTATTTTTGACCATCTCTTTTAAAGTTGCATTCTCCTGCAAAGACAAGTTGTTCTTAAAAAAAAAAAAACTCAGATCTACAAAAACACCTTATATGATCTTCACAATGTGCTTCAAAAATAAATGCAAGTCCAAATGTAGGCAATGCAAGTTTTGTAGATATATTGATGGCTCGTGTCATTTTTGACATTTACGATAAATATATTGGCTGTCCAGGTCCGTATAATTGTGATACATCATTAGTAGTTTACTTTGGCTCCTGTGTTTCCTGTCCAGCCTTCTATGTGGGGAAAACTAATAAGTTGAAGGATTGAATTTATGACCATAATTACAATACAAGGACAAGTAAACCAACTAACATAGTATATAAACATTGTCAACTTTAAAGATTTTAAAAAGTTTTTTTTTTTTATAAACCTTTTCTATAACAAAAAATAAGACAGGTGGTGATTTCTAAAATCAGTTGGAGTATATATGGAATAACTTGGTAGCTAATGTTACAGGCTAATGTGAATTCAAATAATGATTCTATTTCAATTAGCATGCTGAGATTTAGAGCAAATCAATTTTAAGGTTTTATTAGGTGACATAACACCACTTTGATTATATTTGTAGAATTACTGTTTTTTTTTTAATTTGTGCAACCTTTGACCTTTCTTCTTTTTGATAGGCTAAAGGCTAGTTAACAGCTTTTAAAATATTCTGCAATCTGAATGATTACACAAGACAAAAGCGCTCAAATTAACTGTGTTGGGTGGATTCATTCATTTTTTTTTTTTGATTGTTACTGGTGTGTTTTAAGTGTTGGTCCGTAATTGGTCCACAACAAATTTAGAATGTCAGCAATGAGTTTCATTTCTACAAGCACCCCAGTAGGTACATGACAGTAGAGTTGACTATTCTTATTCGGCAGCTGAATAAATGAAAGAATTGATTAGAGACTGCAGTATACTGTAATTAACTGGAAATAACTGAAATGAGACTGAAACAAATGTCTTTATCTGTTAATTACTCAAACTAGTGCTGAACAGGTGCCAGTCTCTCCTTTATGGTCAAGTCTTGTATACTTTTCAAAATGAATTCTCCAAACACTGTAGTTCATCTAATAAGGCTTTATTAGATGTTCACAATATCTGAATACTGTCTATTAACAGTGCTAATAAACAATAACAGTCTGTAGAAAAGCTGGAATACTGGTTCTTCTGATTGTCCTGAATAATGTAAATTGAAGCAGTCTTTATTTGACCTGTCTTCTGTACTTAGGCTATTGTGTCTGTATTGTAGCTTAATCTTCTCTGCAATGTCATGTCAAACAAACTGACTGGCTTCCTAAACTATATCTGAAGTATATTTAATAATACCAAAACCCTATAATGCTTTACGCGCCTTCTTAGCCTTGGTTCTCAGGCCTTGTCTAGCATGTGCTTTATTCAACTTTCCATTAAGGAACATTCTGTAGCTGGCAAGATTGTTCTTTCCCTTGAGAAAAGAACATTCTGTATTTTCTGCTCATTTTACACACTTCTTTCCTTTCTAATAAGCCATCTTTCTCAAACCGAAAGCATCCATGTCTGACTCCCTATTTCAGGCCTTATTCTACCTAAATGTACTATAGTGAATTTATTGAGAATACCTGTTTTTTTTTAAATGTATTGACACTACATATTTTACCTTTTAGTCTGCATAATGCCCAATTACTTTAAAATGGAGGTCCCTAATCTAACACTAAATACATCCCTTCTCAGCAAGAACACGGTGATGCAACCAACACTCGAGCTACTGTACTATCACTTTCATTTAGTAGCTGGGCATTAGGATTTTCTGAGCCAAGGAACAAGAAAAGGGATATTTAACAAATGCAGAGTATGGTGGATTTTAACATGTGGCAGAATTTCAAGGAGCTTAATTTTCATGAAGACTACTCCTATGAGTTCCATTTAAGCACAGTTAAGGGACTTTAACATGAAGCATTCAAATGGATAACCTATTTGAATGAAAGTGCTTAAGCCAGATGGGTGTCAAAAGGGGAGATTTATTCTGTTGTCTACAAAGAGATACTGAAACTATTTGATAATACTGAGTGTGAACTTATGAAATTGATTAACTCATTACATTTGAGTGACACCTCCAGGTGCATCTGCAGTTTACTCCTACTGATGCCTCTAGGCGTCAACTATTGCTTGTTCATATTTGCATCAATAATTCCAAACCCATGCTATGTGCAAGGTTTAAAAGATTTCATCGTAAAGCTTACACAATGGCAAACTCAACTACATTAATATTTGGCCTCTGCCTAGTGCAGGCAAATAGATATTAAAAAGAAGTTATGCACTCACCATAATGTTCCATCTGAATAGGTAACTTCATTTGTCAGCAACCTGTGGGTATCGGATCCGATCCAGACTGGCAGCTTTCCAAGCTAGAGATCCGAGCTCCTAGCTCATCCCCTTACCCATAATACCCTACCTCCCACCAGTCCTCAGAGAGTCTGCCCCATTAGCACACAATACCAAAGAAACAAACCACCTCAACATCCTAACCTGATACCAACTACAAGTGAATCAACAATCATTCAGGTGACTAACTACAGGTTAGGGGGATGGAGGGGCGGGTTGGTTGCTGACAAATGAAGTTACCTACTCAGATGGAAAGTTATGGTGAGTACATAACTTCTTTATCTGAAGTAGTTAACTTCATTTGACCAGCAATCTGTGGGACAGAGTCCCCAGCTACCAAAAACTTGGGAGGTCCTCAAGGAAGGATATTCCGGAGCACTGCAGAGCCAAATGATGCCCTCCCCCTGGATATCAAATCCAACTTATAATGAGCAATAAAGGTATGAGAGGAAGCCCAAGTGGCTGCAGAAAAAGTGTCATCCAAGGGCACCCTTGACCAAAAGGCAGCAGAGGTAGCCACAGAACGAGTAGAATATGCACTAACTCCCACAGGCTCAGGTTGACCAGAGATTTTGTATGTGAGCAAAATGCAGTGAGAAATCCACCTAGCTAGAGCCACCTTCATTACTGGTTTACCCAAAGATGGATTGGCAAAGGAAACAGAGCTACTCTGATTTTCGAGAGGCAGCGGTTCTATGCAAATAGAAGCACAACTGTCTATGCACCCCTTTGTTCTGGAAGTTAGGGAAGAAGACAGGCAGATTAATGGATTGGGTGAGGTTAGCTTCAGAAGCCACTTTAGATAAAAAGGAGGGATTAGTCCTGAGGGAAACTCTGTCTTTATGGAAGACAAGATACGGAGGTTTGGTACAAAGGGCCTGAAGCTCTGATACCCTTCTAGCTGAGGTAATAGCAATCAAGAAGGCAGTTTTCCAAGACAAATACTTTAAGTCAACCGAAGCTGCAGGCTCAAAGGGTGGACCAGTAAGAGCCTGGAGGACTAAGGTTAGATCCCATGGATGAACCGCATTCTTGACAGGTGGTCTTAACAGAAAGGTACTCTTCAAGAAGGTCTTGCAGATCTTAGAGGAAGCTAAGCGACCAAGATGGTCTCCGATGTGGAAGTGGGAAATGGCCGCCATCTGAACCTTCACAGTTGAAGAACTAGCCCCCTGATGTAAAATAAGAAGTTATGTACCTACCATAATGTTCCATGTTAGTTGTCTTCTTCTCGCCTTCTTTCTTGCTGGATGGGTTCGGAGCCGATCCTCGGCTCCGACTCAGCCAATACTAAAGCTAGAGAGCTAGTTCCACCGGCTCGAGGCTCCCCTATATCCCACAATGCTAGGCGGTAACTACTCAGATCTCTTTTGATAGCTATACCAAGCAACCCTAGTCTCCATAGAATGGAGTAGGGAAACCCACCTCAAAACAACCTGTGTAAAAGGTATCGCAGACCTCAGAAAGGAGAAAAGAGCTGGAAGAACATGTGGGAATGACGACTTCCAGAAGAACACAAACTGAATTCCTGTCGGTCTGTCCGGGCTTGGGGGAAGGAGGGTGGGACGCAAGAAAGAAGGTGAGAAGACAACTAACATGGAACGTTATGGTAGGTACATAACTTCTTAATGTTAAGTTGTCAATCTCGCCTTCATTCTTGCTGGATGGGACCGCGTCCCTAGCACCTTTTCCCGGGTGGCCTATCGGAACAGACTCTTGAGAACAGTGGAACCAAAATTGGCACGGCTTCTGGAAACCATGTCCAATTTGTAATGTGAAATGAATGTATGAGGAGAAGCCCAGGTGGCCGCTGCACAAATGGAATCTATTGGCAGCCTATCCTGAAAAGCTACAGATGTAGCTAATGCCCTAGTTGAATGAGCTCTAGGTCTTGAGGGTAGTTTTTGATGTCTGATCTCATAGATGAAGGTAATTGTAGAGGTGAGCCATCTAGAGGGGGATACTTTAGTAACAGGAAGGCCCAATTTCCCTTCCGCATATGACAAACAATTGATTAGATTTCCTGAATTGTTTAGTCCTGTCTAAGTAATATCTAAGTTGGCAATGAACATCCAAAAAATGTAGCTTTTGTTCCGACCTGTTTGAATAGTTAGGGAAAAAGACGGGGAGATCAATAATTTGGTTTAGGTTTACTTGAGAGGAAACTTTAGGCAAAAAGGATGGATTAGTACGGAGGGATACCCTATCTTTGTGAAACACTAAGTAAGGAGGACGACTGCACAGAGCATGGAGTTCAGATACCCTTCTCGCTGAAGTTATAGCTACCAGAAAAAGTGTCTTCCAAGAAAGCAACTTCAGAGAACATGAAGCCGGTTCAAAGGGGAAGGATTAAGGATGCCAGAACCAAGTTCAAATCCCATTGAGGCGGGGATCTTTGATTGGAGGTTTGAGAAGAAATACGCCCATTAAAAAGGCTTTACAGAGTTTGAGAGCCATGATGCTAGACTCTGAAACACCAACATGAAAATTAGATATGGCAGCCAATTGAACTCTAATGGTAGATGCAGATGATCCTAAATGAAAGAGTTCTGCTAGAAAGTCTAGAATAGACTGGATAGGTGCAGTAAAGGGATCTATGTTTTTTGATGTTGCCCAAAAAGAGAAGCGTTTCCATTTGCTACTATAAATCTTCCGGGTAGAAGATTTATGAGAGGCTATCAAGATATCTCGGACCGAGCGAGATATTGAGGGAAGCCTGGCTAAGGTTGGAATCGGAGAAACCATGCTGTGAGGTTTAGAGAAGACAGAGAATGGTGCAGCTGACCCGTTTGGTGGGTTATCAGATCTGGTACTGGGTCCAGATGCCAAGGCTGCTCCAAAAGGTAACGATGAAGAAACGGAAACCATATTTGTTGAGGCCAGTAAGGGGCAATGAGGATCATTGTCACTCTCAAGGCTATGGCTTTCTGAATTAGTTGAGATATCAGTGGAAAGGGGGGAAAGGCATATAGGTTCATAGGTTCATAGGTTCATACTAGGCTATCTGCCCGAGGGCATTTACAAGCCTAGCCCATCGTTTTGTGGCTTACGCCACCCCTTTAGTATGGGGAACTATACCCATTATTTTTCTGTGCCTCTGTCGAGCAGTGACACTGAGGTAATCCCTGGGGTATATCTGCGATCTCCCATCCATTGGTCAAGATTTCTCTTGAACAAGGCCAGCGAGGTGCTCTGCCTCACATGTACCGGGATTTTGTTCCACAGCATAGGGAGTCTTTGGGTGATGAATCTATCCCTCCAGCACATCCTATTAATAGCCGTGTCAAGGTTTAAGTCTCCCGCCCTTGTGGCTCTGATGGATCTAGATTTTTGAGGTGAAGCATATTCATCAAATCTGGGTTTGACATGGCCTTGTATGTTAGGCAAAGGTCACCTCTGAGCAAGCGGTGTTTACTGAATAGAGCTGGAGTTCTTTCAGTCGGGCAGCATAGGACAGATTTTTGAGACCCTTTATCCTTTTGGTGAGGAACTTTGTGGCCTCTCCAGCTGCTGCAAGTGTCGGGTCAGATACATTCCGAATGGGGCATTGTACTCAATCATTGGTCTGATGAGTGATGAGTAAAGGGAGACTATGACCTCCCTTGATCTAGATGAGAATCCCTTCATGATAAGGTGGGCAATGTAGAAGGTCTTCCTAACTACTTTAGCTACATGGGTGTCGAATGACAGACTACTATCAACCTGGGTCCCCAGGTCCCTGATAACTTCTTCTGTGCTCAGTGGATTGCCACCTATTTGGTAGCTAGGGGTAACCTTGTTTTTCCCGAAGGGTATGACTATGCATTTTTTGGCATTTAACTTTAGGCCGTGGCTCTGGCACCAGTTATATAGAAGTCCCCGGGGCCAATCGTGGACTAGAGCGTCTCTGGTGGGATGGCCTGGTAACGGGAAGCGAGTGAAGAAGTTGTGACACTTTCTGTTTTGGGGAGTAGCAAAAAGATTGCAGCAAGGCTGGCCCCATCTTAGGAATACTTCTTCTAGAACTGATTTCTTTAGAGACCACTCGTGGGGCATGAGAATTGCCCTGCTCAATTTGTCTGCAATAACGTTGGATTTCCCGGGAATGTGCGTTGCTATCAGAAAACGCTGAGAAGAGATCGCCCACTGCCAAAGTCTGAGTGCCTCTCGACATAAAGGGTATGATCTGGTTCCGCCTTGTTTGTTGATGTACCACACTACGGACATGTTGTCCGTTTGCAATAGTCCCAGTGGGAAGAGAGTCGTGAAGAGCTTGCAACGCTAAAAGCACTGCTCTCATCTCCAAGATGTTTATGTGCAAGTGGCACTCGAAAGGTTGCCACGTGCCTTGGACTGTCCTGCCCTGATAATGCCCCCCCCACCCGATCAGGGAGGCGTCTGTAGTCAACGTGGTGACTGGGGGGGGGAGAAGAGTGAAGGGTCTTCCTTGGAGAAGTTGAGGTGATGTGATCCACCAAGACAGTTGATTCTTGCATGATTGAGTTATCAATATGGTATGGGACATCGGGAGCTGTTGAAAGGACCACTGAGTAAACAGCATCCATTGGAGGATCCTCATGTGAAAGCGAGCTAAGGGGAGAAGGGGAATAGCTGCTGCCATGAGTCCTAACACCTTCAAAACTAGTCTGGCTTTGACTTTGTTGCATTGTAAGAGAAGGGAAACTTGCTTTCGAATGTCTGACGCTCTCTGCTCTGTGAGTCTGGCTGAAAGATTGAGTGTGTCTAAGGTGGCGCCTATAAAGGTAATAGATTGACAAGGCGACAAGGCAGATTTTTCAAAATTTATCGAAATGCCTCGAGCTTGGCAAGATTGGATGGTGAAGTCCCTGGATAGAAGAAGCTGATGTCTGGTGGTGGCAGTAAGGAGCCAGTCTAAATATGGAAACACCTGGAATCCTTGACGTCTCAAGTGAGCCGCGACCACTGCCATGCATTTGGTAAACACATGGGGGGCTGTAGTGAGACCAAAGGGCAGGGCCCTGAACTGGTAGTGACCGGCTCCCAGCCTGAAGCGGAGATATCTCCTGGAGCGTCTGTTAATCCTGATGTGGTAGTACGCGTCCTGAAGATCTATCGAGCACATCCAATTGTCCTGACCCAAAAAGGGTAGAATGGACTGTAGCGTGACCATCCGGAATTTTGTTTTTCTGACATACTTGTTTAAGTAGCTGAGATCCAGTATGGGTCTCCAGTCCCCTGTTTTTTTTTTGGTACCAAAAAGAATTTGGAGTAGATTCCGGATCCTTGCTGGTCTGCTGGGACTGATTGGCTAGCTCTTTTTGATAGCAGCTTTGAAATTTCTAATGCTGCTTGTTCCCATAGACCGGGTGGAACGTCTGGAAGGGATGTTTTGGGTTGAGATGGGATGTGAAGGGAATTTTGTAACCCTCGGATATGATCGACTGTACCCATTTGTCTTGAGTAAGGGAAAGCCAGGCTTTTGGGTACAGGGATAACCTTCCCCCGACTGCCTCCGAAGGTGGACAGCCGGGCAGCCCCTCAGGGATGCTGAAAGGGTTTGCCAGAGAACATTTCTCTGCTACCCTGGTTTTGCGGACCTCCTCTGCCTCTAGGGTGGCGCCTATTATTCCCGCCTCTGCCTCTAGAGGGGAATCGACCTTGTGCGTCAGATGAGACTCCCTGGGATTGTTTGCGGAACCACATCTTTCCTCCCCTCTGACCTTTGGGATAGGGTCTAGAAGGGGTAGAAAAATGGACTCCTGCGGCAGATAGAGTCTTGCCTTCTAGCTCGCACCTGGTCAATGTATCCTTCACCTGTGGACCAAACAAGGATGATCCATCAAAGGGAGAATTGGTGAAAGACGCCTTGAAAGGGTCCGCAAAGTTGCATAGCCACATCCAGGCGTGATGTCTGAAGGCAACACCTGTGCCTGCGGCTCTACTCGCCCCATCTGCAGCATACGAGACCAGCCGCATGGAGGAGTTAACGATGGAATTCAGGGTCGCCAACTGGGAGTTCATTGCGTCTTTGAACCCCTCAGCTGTAGGATCCTTTATCAGTTCACCCATATCCTTGAGTAAATCTCTCTGGAGACGAGTGAAGTGGCATAAGTAATTCAGCGAACGCATTGAAAAGGTCGCTGATGAGAACATCCGCTTGCTGTACCTGTCCGTGGTCCTAGATTCCTTATTAGGAGGATGGACAGGAACCAAAGGATTAGCTAACTCCTTAGTGGCCGCAGCCACCACCATGGCATCAACAGGGACACCTTTGGATAAAAAATCTTTATCTCTAGAGCAGTAATAAATTTAGATGGTCTCCTTGGGGTGGGTTCCACTGAATCAGGAGCCGTCCAAGCCTTCCTTGCCACCACTTCCATAAGGGGGTCAAAGGGAGGGGACACCCAGGAGGTAGAAGGGCGAGAGCCAAATGCCTCAAGATACACTGACTCATCCTCTGAAGGGTTAAGGGCTGGCCAGTTCCCCCTCTGTTTGAAAATCTCAAGAATGTCAAAGGAGACATCCTCAGAGGGGGATCGAGGGGAACCTTCAGATTCCTCTAAGTCAGTGTCAGAGTTGATAGACTCAGGGGAGTCAATGTGCTTCCTCTTGCACTGCCTCTTCCTAGGGGGATCTCCTATCGGGTCAGGAGAGGCCTCGGAAGGAGGAAATTCCCAATGGGGAAACTTGAGGAGTTGGCTCTCTGTGGTCTGAGACAAGGGGGCGAGTAGAAATCACCGCAGGCACTGTAGATGGGGGAGCTGAAGGAACCGACTGTGGGGCAGAACCTGGTTCTAGCACACTCCGCATGACCTCGAAGGCACCCCTGTCAGGCAAGGCCAGAGGCCCCCGCTCCGAAGAGACAAGGACCTCCCCCGGCACAGACAGGGATGGCTCCGAAGCCGATGTCAGAGCCGAACTCACCAGCGCCGAAGCCCCGAGAGGGAGAGCGGGGTCGGACAAGGGTCTGATGCCACTCGCCCCCTCAGAGCAGACTAGGGAAGCTCGGCGCCGAGATCCCTCCAAGGAGATCGGAGCAGACGGAGCCAAAAGGGAAGTTATCAGATCCGACGCACCGACAGTCATGGCTTCGACAAGCCCTGGCTCCGAACTCAAAGGAGTCGGAGGAGGAATGTATTGGGGAATGGAAATAGTCACTGACTGCTGAGTCGGGCTATGCAGCATTTGGGCCAGTGCCTCGGACTTGAGAAGTCCACTCACTACCCTTTGCAAATCGTGGTCACATAACCTGGAAGACCGTGAGGAATGAGTTTTATGGCTCCATTCGGAAAAAAGAGGGGATCCTGGCGCCGAACGCACGGAGCCGATAGAGGGGGATCTGGATCTCTTCCTAGACTGTGGCTCCAATAAGAGTATCGGAGCCAACTGAGTTTTATCAGCCTCTGCTCCAGCCAGAGCAGAGGTAACAGTATGAGGCTTGGAAACATCGGCTCCGGCCAGAGCCGATGTCGAAGCCGGCTTAACCTTTCCAGCAGTCGACTCAGAAACCGGAGCAGACTGTTTGGAAGTTTTAGAAGGCTTCCCCAACACAGACTAAGTCGGGGGGCCTTCAGGCTTTAATAAGCCCCACAAGATTAGTTTATTCTTGTGTTCCTGCAGGACTCTAGGGCTAAAACCATGACAAACAGCACAAGAGTCCTGCAGGTGCAAAGGTCCCAGGCAATACACACAAGTGTGACAGTCTGTCAGAGACATTTTCTGACAGCACGAGTCACACTTCTTGAAGCCTGAGACCTTAGAGTCTTTTGACATCGTGAAAGGAGTGCCTGAAAACACAAACACTACAGACACCCTCTACTGAAGAAATTATTAAAATATTAAGGCCAACACAAAGCCACAAACACACATACAAGCCCTTAACAAAAAACTACTAATTTAGTCACTAAAGGAATGGGGGAAGAGGGGCCGAAGGCCTACAAGTTAAGGGAAGAAAAGGAAGGGAATATAGACCCGAAAAAACAGGGGTCGATTTTTCTAAATATTAATTAAACTAAAAAGGTTATGGTATGAAACAAAAAAGGGGTTAAGAAATACCTATTATGGTAAAAACTCACTCACCTGCCTGAGCCGGTAGAAAAGCACCTCGTCAGCTATAGCGGCAAACGAGATCCGAGTAGTTACCGCCTAGCATTGTGGGATATAGGGGAGCCTTGAGCCGGTGGAATTAGCGCTCGAGCTTTAGTATTGGCCGAGTCGGAGCCGAGGATCAGCTCCGAACCCATCCAGCAAGAATGAAGGCGAGATTGACAACTTAACATTGTGGGATAAAAACTCAAGAACTGCTGGAATGGGAGCCGTAAAGGGATCCAAATTCCTATGCATGGCCCAAATAGAAAAAAGTTTCCATTTACTGTTGTAGACTTTCCTGGTAGAAGGCTTATGTGCAGCCACCAGGATGGATTTAACTGCGGACGAGATACCGGGAGTCCTAGCCACTAACAGAACTGGATCAACCAAGCGGAAAGTTGAAGTTCTTCCAGGTTTGGGGTTTTCAATCTCGAAGGATGAGAAATCAGATCCTGAATGGGATCTAAGATCCAAGGAGGAGCTAGTAGAGACCGCAGGTATGGGAACCAGGTTTGACGAGGCCAGAATGGGGCTATGAGGATAACTCTGCTCCCCAACTGACTAGCTTTCTGCAAGAATTTTGTCATTAACAGGAGAGGAGGATAGGCATAAAGACTGGATGGCCAAGCATGAATCAAAGCGTCTCTGGGGCTCTCCCCCGGTGGGGGGGATCAGAGCGAAAAATGCTGCACTTTGCATTCAAAGGCGACATGAACAGATCGCAGCAATGTTGACCCCATTTGAGGAAGATCCATTTCACTACTAAGGGGTTCAGAGACCACTCGTAAGGTGAGAGGATAGTTCGACTCTGCTTATCCCCTAAAATGTTGGACCGACCCAGAAAGTGCGTTGCTAGCAGAAAGCAGTTGGTGGATATTGCCCACTCCCAAACTCTCATGGCCTCTTGGCAGAGAGGGTAAGACCTGGTCCCCCCAGTTTGTTGATGTACCAGACCACTGACATGTTGCCTCAATTGCAATAGTTCCTAGAGGAAGAAGGGCATGTAGAGCCTGCAACGCTAGAAGCACTACCCTCATCTCCAGAACACTGATATGCAGAACAGTCTCTGTTGGAGTCCATGTGCCTTGGACAGTTCTGCCCATGCAATGCCCCCCCCCACCCTAATCGAGAAATGTCTGTAGCCACTGTGGCTTGGGGTAGAGGTATCAAAAAGGGCCGCCCTTCCCAAAGCTCTCGGGAATGGAGCCACCAAAGCATTGATTCCCTGCAAACCCTGCTGAGGGGAATACGGGAGTACAACAGATGTTGAAGGATGGACCACTGGACCTGCAAGGTCCATTGAAGAAGCCTCATATTCAAGCAGGCTAGGGGTGAAAGGTTGATAGCCACCACCAAAGACCCTAGAGCCCTCAGGAATAATTCCACTGGTGGGGCTGGAGACTGTAGAAGAGCCAATACGTGAAGAGTTAGGTTGCGGAGTCTGTCAGATGTCAAAAAAGCCTTGGAATGAAGCACGTCTATTCTGGCCCCTATGAAATCCAAGACCCGAGCAGGCTGAAGGGATGATTTTTTGTAGTTTACAGTGATCCCCAATAGGTGGGCCAAACATAGGAAATAATCCCTGGCCGAGCATATTAGATGCCTGGTGGGGGCGGCAAGGAGCCAGTCGTCCAGGTAAGGAAAGACTGGTATTCCCTGAAGCCTCAGGTGGGCTGCTACAACTGCCATGACCTTGGTGAACACCCTGGGGGCTGTGTTGAGACCAAAAGGGAGGACGCTGAACTGATAATGGCCGTCTCCCAGACGAAAGCAGAGAAACCTCCTGGATCGCCTGTCCATTAGAATGTGGTAGTACGCATCCTTGAGTCTATGGAGCACATCCAGTCATTCTCCTGCAGAAGGGGGAGAATAGATTGAATGGTGACCATCCGGAATTTTTCTTTGGCAACGGACAGGTTCAGTGTAGACAGGTTGAGAATGGGCCTTAGGTCCCCAGACTTTTTTGGCACCAAAAAGAACCTGGAGTAAGTGCCTGATCTGGACTGGCCTGGGGGGACACACTGGATGGCTCTTTCTTAGCAGCTCTTATCTCCAAGGCTGCCGCCTCCCTCTGATTGGGTGGGAGATTTGGGAGGTGCCCCAACTGAGGTGGAGAACTCAGGAGGGGAATAGAGTAACTTCTGGATATTATTCGGAGCACCCAGCGATCTGTCATGGACTCCCAATGCACTAGGTGCTCCGAGAAACGCCCCCCCCCAGACTGCCTCCAGAGAGGAGCAGTTGGGCAACCCCTCAGGGTTGCTGCATGGGTTGATCGGAAAAAGGTTCCCTCGACCCAAAATTCTTGGGCCCCCCTCTGCCTCTGGGCTGGCATCCACCCTGTCCTCCCCTGCCTCTGATGGACGAAGAGTCCGGAGCAAAATGGGATTGTTGAGATTTCCGGAACCACATCTTTTGCCCCCTCTGGTTCCTGGAAACGGACCTTTGAGGAGCAGAGAAGCAGATTCCGACAGCAGACTTCTTCCAGTCTTTCTCGCTCTGGAGTAGCGTATCGTGGACGGTCTTGCCAAACAGCATAGAACCGTCAAAGGGAGCGCTCGCGAAGGACACCTTGAAGGGTTCCGCAAAATCGCAAAGACGGAGCCAGGCATGATGCCGTAAGGCGATGCCTGCTCTGGTGGCTCTAGCCGCCCCCTCCATGGCATGGGAGAGAAGCCACATAGAAGTGTTGGATATCGACTTTAGAGTGGCCATTCATGTAGAGAAGGTTAGTTTGTCACCAAAACCAGGACCACAACTCTCAGCTGAAGGTGCCTCTCACCAAAATGAAAGAGGAGTAATACACAAAAGCAATAGTAGGAGACACCAACACGATTCTAGATCTTCACTATTGTCAAAGTCCAAGCATGAGACACCATAAAAGTCCAAAAAACACTTTAATAAAAGATAAATAAGCGCTTCCGCGTAGTGCAAAGCTACGCTTCATCAGGGTTAGTTTGTCCTCGGCCGACATGGACTCCGGGGGTGACCCAGTGTACTCTTTGATTAGGTCCCGCTGAAGCCAAATCATGTGTGCCAAGTAGTTCAGTGCCCTTACAAAGAAGGTGACTGAAGCGAACATCCACTTTCCAATGCGGTCCATCATCCGAGACTCCTTGTCTGGAGGATGTACCAAGGAACTTTCCTTTGCCAGTTCCTTCTTGGTGGCAGCCACCACCACCATGGCTTCTACTGGGGAACCTTTGCTCCACACTGTCCTGTCGGGGGGCTAAGGATCTTATCTGGTCTCCTGGGTATCGGCTCTACAGTGTCCGGCTCCTTCCATGCCCTGGTAGTTATAAGGTCCACCAGGGGGTTGGCCGGAGGGGACACCCAAGATGTAGATGGGCCTACGTCAAATGCCTCCAGAAACACACTCATCCGAGGAAGGTTTTTGGGCTGACCACCCCCCTCTAATGTGCATCTTCATGATGTCTCCAAAGGAGACGTCCTTGGGGGGTGACCTGGGGGAACCTTCCCCTTCCTCCAAGTCAGTGTCTTCTGTGAGGGACTCTGGGGAGTCCAAGTGCCTTCATTTACACTTTAGTCTGTGAGGGACCTCATCGGGGGGGGGGCTGTCCGAGGAGGGCTCACCAACCAGGTTCTGTTCCTCTAGGGAAACCATCTGAGACAGACACAGGCTGTCCCTGGGGCCGGATGATGGAAGACAGGCCAGTCTGTGAGGGAATGGCGGGTGGATCAGTAGCATGAGCCTGGGGCCTCGAATCTCTTGAAAAGACCCTCTCCACGAAGTCGAAGGCAGAGGGTGAACTGCTCTCCCTGGGATCTGAGAGCAGCCCCCTCGGATGCGATGTGTGGATCGGCGCCGGAGTCTACGTGACTGTATCCGAAAGAGTAGTGCACTCTGACTGCATCGGAGCCAAAGACACTAACCCATCTAGATCCAAGGCTCGGCTCACTGCCCTGAGAGCTCAGATCTGAAAAAGAACCCGACAAACTCGAGGGTACAGCTGCAAAGCAGCAACTATCGGCGCGGACACTACCCAGATCCACCAGCTCCAAAACCAGACAGTGGATCGGAGAAGGAGCAATGGGGGCACAGAAGGGGGCTGTGCTCCCCCCCCCCCCGAGGAGGGGAGGCAAGAGCACTCCCATCTGCATCTGGGCCTGGAGGAAGCGACGCATCATCCGGTCCATATTAGAGTCTGAAAGGCTCCTAGTGGATCTAGAAGCCACAGAGGTTGGCCAGGAAGGCCGCCTCGACAACCTCAAAGGTGACAGGGTCTCCTCCTCCAGATAGGAGCGTGGAGAATGAAGCAGAGAGGGGGAAGACCTGGAGGCCTTCAGGGGAGAGCAGAGCTGCTTAGCCGGTGAGGCTGAGGGGGCAGAATCGGCCCACTGCTTGTGGCTCCTATGCCTCTCCCTGTCACGCTCCTTGTCCCTTCTATCTCTTTTCCTGGAGTCCCTGGGCCATAGTGGGAGTTTGAGTCCCAGACAGGGGAGCAGGAACAGTTGGTGGAACAGCCGCAGCCGCGGCTGGTACCACTGAGGGAGAGGAGGATGAAGCAGAATCCACAGGCAAAAGGCCCACCAGGATTAGCTTGGTCCTCCTGTCCCTCAAAGCTTGGGGGTTAAAGAACGCACAAATTTTGCAGCCTGATGATAGATGGGCCACCCCCAGGCAAATAACGCACTGAGTGTGGCCATCGGCTGGGGACAGCTTATGGCCACACTCAGAGCATTTAGAAAATACGGCCTTAGGGCCTTCAGCCATTTTAGCAACATGCACACCTTCACACACACAGATAAGGGGAAGGGGGAACTATAATTAACAAACTACTACAGAAATTTTAACTAGGTATACTAAGGGTCAAAAGGAACACAGTT
Source organism: Protopterus annectens (assembly GCF_019279795.1). Lineage (NCBI taxonomy): Eukaryota > Metazoa > Chordata > Ceratodontiformes > Protopteridae > Protopterus > Protopterus annectens. The sequence goes on from NC_056749.1 coordinate 363,681,409, forward strand.
TTTGAATAAAACTGGAGAATAAAACCCTCTAATCTACTCACAAACCACCAAGAGCTCATCACTCGTGCTTCAAGAAGCCGCGGCAAATGAGATCGGTGGACTGGAGGGAGGTAGCAGGGTATTATGAGCAAGGGGAGGAGCTAGGAGCTCAGATCTCTAGCTTGGAAAGCTGCCGGCTTGGATCGGATCAGATACCCACAGGTTGCTGATCAAATGAAGTTTACTTTAGATCTGTTGTTTTTATAATACTAATCTATATACATATAATTTTCACATTTTTCTAAACATCTCAACAACCAAGTAACACAGACAGTTAGCCTCATTTGAAAGCTGTCAGCTAGCTGAATAAAGTGCTGCTAACAGTATAAACATAACTTGAGTGGTTGCCGAGATACTGGAAGTGGTTTACAAAATATTACAAATGCAATCATTACTGTGTTTACTGTGACTTATAAAATTCAGTTTAAGACCTAGAGACTAAAGAATACTATCTCTAAAAAATACTTTGTGCTTTAGAGTTTACCATTTATAATCCTTTCATAACCTCTGGTTCCAGAGATATGAACATTTGTTTGAATGACAGGACATAATTTGATTCTGTCAAATGGCTTAGGCTCCACCCATTGGAAATTAGTGCAAACTTCCTGAGCCCCATTGGAGTGAATGAGTTAAAAACAATGAAAGCTTTTACAACTAGATCATGACATCAAAAAATAATTAAAGTATTACCCATGACTTTGTTTCCATTTAATAATAATGAAAACAAGATTTTTAAGCAAATAGACAAGTTAAGGACAAAAAGGAACAGAAAGAGAATATTTTTCTCTGATAAAGTGGAATATCAACAGAAATAGGCATATCCCAAGCCACCCACATTTATACAACATCTGACCAAGTTGTGTATGGGGGGGGGGGGGGTCTTGAATCACCAGATGAAGAACTTACAGCTGGAGTTGATGAATGTGAGTTTTTTTTTTCAGAAACAACCAATGTGAAGAGGTCGGAAAGAATAGCCAAACTCAAATTTGTGACGTCATCAGGCGAGTAGCAACATTAGAGGTTGGAGAAAAAGGAAGAGGGAAGAACAGAAAGAGGTAATTCTTCAGCAATCATTTACTAACATTATGCCAAATGAAAGTGATTACAGACATTTTTAAATTTGAGCAATACAAGCCTTAGAGGGTCCTTTTAGTATATTTCAAAAAGGATTCACATTTGTTCCTTCATTCAAAAAGACTTTCCTAGACTGCTGATTGAACTAAAACTGTTTGCCTTAAGTAAAATTTGACTTTTTTTGGTGAAGTACAGTTTTATAAAATCTTACCATAAAGATGGATTGTCCTTCTCTTCATTGTTGTAGTATTCTTTACTAAAGGGATCCCCTGACAAAGGTAGCCCAACATCTAGCCAGTATACTAAAGCCTTAGGATTTTAAGGACATTGTATATCACATATATGCTCCTCACTCACAGCATAGGGCATAAAGGTGACATACGGATGTACATACCTCAGAACTGAAAAACCCCAGGACGAACAACAGTCCAAGGAAAAAAGGAGGAACATGTGCATCCAAAAGGAAAAAAGGAGGAGTAATGGAAAGTAGGAGGAGGGAGGGAGAGAATACTACAATAGTGAAAAGGAAATCTACTGCTATGGTAAGATTTTACACAAGTGTACTATGTCCTTCTATTCACCACTGCAATATTCATTACTAAAGGAAGAGTACAAAAGCTCAAGATGAAACTGGGGAGGAGGAAAGCCCAGCAGAGTCCTCAAGAAACAAGATACCCATGTAAAATAGCTCTGGCAAATCTTGTTCTTGTTCTGGAAACAATTTCATTTGTTATGCTTAGTAAAATTATGGACAGAAGTCCAAGTAACAGTCTCAAGGATGGAACTGGCATCCAATCCTTTGAAAAAAAGCACCAGAGGAAGCAACAACCCTGGTAGAATGAGTCTTTACAGAGGCAGAAAGACTTTTCCCATGAAAGGAGAAACAGAAATGGCCTTAGGGATCCATGAAGAAATGGTTTGGTTACAAGCAGCCAAAGCTAGAGATCTAGGATGAAAAGAAATATAAAGCTGCTCAGACTTGTGAATGGCTTTAGTATTATCTAAATATCTGAGCTGCCTATGTGAATCCAAGGTGTGAAGTACCTTCTCACTAATAGACTGCAGAGAAGGAAAAATGCGGGCAAATGAATACATTGATTAAGAGGCAATTAACCATCTTGGACATAAAAGGTGGATTAGTATGAAGAGACATCCTGTCCTATGAAAAACTAAAATAGTAGGAACAGCCATAAAGTACAGTTTTGTACCTACCATAAATGTAGATGTTCGAGGATCCACATTGCTGCAGTCCTAACTATTGGGTAGTCCGCTGCTGTCGCCCCCCCAATACCAAAAGAATATTGCTGGCGGCGGGTCAGATGATAGACTGCTGACGCCAGGGTACTTCAAGGGTACTAATCCCGCATATCCCTCCTTCATCTCTTTTTTCTTGCCCAGATGTCAGAAGACCCTAAAAGACAAGGCCCAATATACCTGCACCAAAAAATATGTACAATATATACAAAACTATCAGCATATAACCTCACCTACACAACCACCCCTAAACACAGAGGGAGGGAGGGAGGGGGTTGACTGCAGCAATGTGGATCCTAACATCTACATTTTATGGTGGTACAAAACTGTACTATGTTCTTCATTCCACATTGCTGCAGTCCTAACTATTGGGTAGAATCCCAAGCAGAGGGAAGGGAGGCTGGCAAATCATAAAGAAGCAGGAGCTGACAACATGCCTTGCAAAATAGCTGTGGCAAAACCAGCCCTAGACTTAGAGTAGAGAGGAAGGTGATAATGCTTAGAGAAAGTATGCACTGAACTCCAAGTAGCTGCCTCCAAAATATCCTTAGTTGCCACCCCTTAGAAATGCTGTTGAAGTGGCAGTAGCCCTAGTGGAATGAGGCCTAATCCCAGCTGGAATCTCCTTGCCATGATGGGAATAACAAAATGCAATGCAAAACCCAATCCACCTAGAAATAGTTTGTTTTGACACAGGCTTGCCCTGAACTCAAAGCAAAAGAAACAAACAACTGCTGAGACTGCCTAAAATCCTTAGTCCTGCTTAAATAATAACGCAATTGCCTGTGTACATCTAAAGTGTGCAAAATCTTTTCCCCTTTATTTTGGGGATCTGCATAAAAAGTAGGCAAATGAATAGTTTGGTTTAAAGCCACACTAGAAACCACTTTAGGCATAAAGGAAGGATTAGTATGATACCCTATCCTTATGGAAAATCAAAAGGGCTCTACTGCCATAAGGGCCTGCAACTCAGACACCCTTCTTGCAGAAGTAATAGCCAACAGAAAAGCAGTCTTCCATGACAAGTATTTCAATTCAGCAGTAGCCGCAGGCTCAAAAGGTTGTAGAGTAAGTTTTTCCAACACAAAATTGAGATCCCAAGCAGGAGTAGGAGCTCTACGTGGGTCTTATATTCTTTGCCCCTCTAAGAAACTGCTTGAACAAAGGATGCGAAAACAATGGTGGGTCACAATCATAGTGAGCTGAAATTGCTGCAGCATGAATCTTAATGGAAGAGAAGGACAAACCTTTGTCCAATAACTCAGTAAGATATTGAAGAGCCACACTCAAATTAGGCTCAGAAATCTCCAAATTCTTTGCTGTACTCCAAAATAAAAATCTCTTCCATTTTTCTTTCCTTGTACTAGGTCTTCTAGCTTCCATAATCACATTTAAAACTTGTTGAGGAAGTTGAGACCTGCTGTGTTTCAACACAGAATATGCCAGGCTGTTAGATGGAGAGTGAAGCTTGACATTGAGCAGATGACCATCCTTCTGAGATAACAGATGTGGAATCAAAGGTAAGGGCCATGGAGGCTTCCTTACCAGACTCCTTAGTAGTGGGTACCAGTGTTGCCGAGGCCAATCTGGAGCTATTAAAATCATCCTTGGCTTGTCTTGTCTGACCTTTAAGAGCACCTTTGGAAGAAGAGGCAGAGGTGGAAAGGCATACACATGAAGATTTTTCCAACTGAAAGAAAGAGCATCCACTTTCCAAGCTGTGTGATGAAACCCCTTTGTGCAAAACTGTGGCAGCTGGTGGTTTAGTGGAGAAGCGAACAGATCTATGTCTGGAGTTCCCCATGACACTGTCAATTTCTGAAATACATGAAGATCCAGTTTCCACTGGGATCCATGATTTGTCTGCTTAACACATCTGCTAAGGAGTTCTGTGCTCCGGCAGAAACCTTGCCTGAAGAGTTAGTTGCAAGCTGAGCGCAGTCTCCCATAAAATCATTGCTTGCCTGCATAGAGGATAAGAATGTGTTCCCCCTTGTTTGTTGATGTACCACATGACAGTTGTGTTGTCTGTTAGAATCAACACCTGCCCTGGAAGAAGTAACTCCTTGAAAGCCATTAATGCAAACTGGACTGCTAACATCTCCTTCATGTTGATATGTAGATGCTGTAGTCTGGCAGGCCACTTGTCTTGTATCCACTTTCCATTTAGATGAGCTCCCAAGCAATGTCCGAGGCATCTGTCGTTAAAATCTGACTTCACAGAGAGTCCCTTGTTTAGGTGACATTCCTGAGCCCACCACAAAAATTTTTGAAGGCAAGGTATTATTTGAATGACAGTGTCCAAATCCTGGCAGTGCTGTGTCCATACATTTTGAGATACCATTGCAGCTTCCTCATATGCAGTTTGGCATTGGGAAGCACCAGAATACAAGATGCCATGAACCCTAATGCTTGAAGGACTGTCCTTGCAGTCAGCACGGACTGATGAGATAGTTGATGGAAGTAAAGGGATAGACTCTTTTGTTTGTCCAAAAGGCCATCTGGGCTGCTGTATTCAGTCTCACACCCAGAAAGCACATGTCTTGAGAGGGTACTAGACTGGACTTTATTTCATTCACAGAATACCCTAGGCATCTTAGCACTGCTATAACATATTCCAGATGCTGTAGAAGGTCTTTCTTTTCTTGAGCCAGAATCAGGCAGTCGTCCAAGTAAGGATAGATTTGAATTCCTTTTAGCCTGAAGTAAGCTATCACTGGAGCCAGAACCTTTGTGAATACTATGGCAATGCAGAGAACTGATAGAGAATTTCCAGCTCGAAAACGCAGATGCTTCCTGCAACTCAGTCTTATAGGCACATGAAGGTAAGCTTCCTTGAGATCTAAAGTTACCATCCAGTGATCTTTGCCCAGCAGAGGTAAAAGCTGTTGTAACGCCAACATCTTGAACTTGGGAATGTCCAGATAAGTGTTGAGGATAGATAAATCCAAAATTGGTCTCCACGTTTGGTACTAGGAACAGGCGAGAATAAAATCCTAGGCCCCTTTCTGATACAGGGACTGGCTGAATGGCCCCTATTTGGAGTAACAGAGAAATTTGCTTGTGAGCCTCTTTCCTTTGTGGAGGAGGAACGTCTGGCATGCCTTTGAAAGGGGGCAATGTATGGAAATAAAACCTGTAACCGTGATGAATGATATCCAACACCCATTTGTCTTGAGTAATTAAATCCCAATTTTCTTTGAAAAGAGACAGTCTTCCTCCCAAAGGAGCTGCCAGACGAGAATCTACTGGCAGCTGAAAAGGCAGGTCATTGGGTCTGTTTATGAAAGGACTGACCCCTGCCCTCACCAGAAGTCGGAGCAGGTGAACTCCCTGTTCTAGGCCTAAACGAACCTTGAGCTCTGCTAGACCTACCCCTAGACTGGGAATCATAAGCAGGATATGTCCATCCCTTAGAAGGCCAATTTCTACTAAACTTCGGAGGCTGCACCTGCAAAAAATCTTTAACAGTTTGCATAGATTTAGCTTTGTCCTCCATTTTCTTTAAAACTGCTTCCACAGGCGAACCAAACACATCAGACTGTAAAGGAGCATCCAAAATCCTTGTCTTAACATGCTCAGCTAAATTCTGATCCCTCAACCAGGCATGCCGAACAGAACTAGTGGCAGCCACCCTCGAGGAGGCCTGTACAGCATCAAAACCACATTGCAAAGAATGCTTACCCACTTGGTTCAGACACATGAACTAAATCCAGCAACTCTTTACACTCAATACCTTCAAGCATCCACCTTAGATTTCAATTGTGAAAGGAGATAATTTTGATATTTTAGCATGTGAAACTGACAATTCAACGCCCTCATGGCTAAAGTGGAAGAAGTATACACTTTCTTACCCCATCTATCCAAAGCCCTTGCCTCTATCAGTGGGAACAGGGTTTTAACAACAGAGGCCTTAACACCTTTAGGTCCCTGAGAAACAGGGTCTGCCCTAAGACTCTTAAAAGATACTTATGAGCTTCAGGCACCCTATAGTACCTATCAGGTTTAACAGGAGCAGGAGGCAAAGAATCAGGGTTCAGGGAAGCCTCTGCAAAACATCTTCCACCACATTTAACACAGGAGGTATAGCTAAGGGCCTATGCTGGGGTAAAACAAGAATTCCCTAAGCCTTTTCCTGGAATCAGAGTAATCTTGGCCTTCCCATTTAAAGTGCTCCCTCATGGAATGCAGAGTCTCTGAAAATGAGAAATCCTCAGGAGGAGAAGCTGTAGGAGTGGAATCATCCACATCAGAATCAGAATAAGGAGGATACTCCTGCAAGTCTTCCGCAGAAGACTCAGAAGCCTCTGAACACTGTTCAAAACTCTCAAACTCAGGTTCCACCCTAGGCCTCTTATCAGGAGGGGGCATAGAACCTCTAATCAGAGTAATCAAATCTTCTGCCATTTTAAGCATATGTTTCTTAGGCACAGAACCTGAAGTGCTAGGAGAAGCCCCCACTGAAGCTAAACTTGGCCTACCTCTCAAAGAAGGTTTGGAAACAGAAGGAGAGGCTCTAACTACCTTGGGAAGAGAGGGAAGAACAGTTACCTGAGAAGCCCCCTCAGCCTGGCCTACCTCCTGAGAAGGCACATCCTGTAACAGTAAAGTCTCTGCCTGAGACTCCAAGGAAACTCCTGGCAAAACCTCTGGCTCCACTGAGCCTTCTAAAGAACCGACTGCCGTTCATCAACCCTATGTTTTGTCCTTGAGCATCCGACGGCATTTTATAATTACAACGCTTCCCAAACACTAACCTGGCACAGTCTAACCTTCTCTTAATAGTGCAAATCTAGCACAAGAGCGGCATCCAACAACGCCGTGCTCAGGCCCTAAACAAGGTATACACAAGGTATGGTAATCCCTATGAGGTATCTGTTTCCCACAAGAAATACAGTTATTCACTTTTTCTGACATCCAAAACCAACATGTTCAACTTTGATTCGGTCTGAAACTCCGACTTCAGAAAATTTCAGAACGCCAACCTGCACAACTGCTTCTGCATCGACCATGCGGCAAAAAGACTGAGGATATGACGCCGGTCATGCGCATAGTACCCTGACGCGCATAGCGTCAGTCTAATCGCCCGGACGACCAGCGTCAATATGTACCGCATTAGTACTGGCCGACTGGACAGCGGACTACCCAATAGTTAGGACTGCAGCAATGTGGAATGAAGAACATCGGCCTGATGGCTCAGGTCTTCCATGTATAAGGCTGCATGTAAGCTGAAGCCACAGGCTCAAAAAGGAGCCCAAGTCAATTTTTCAAAAACAAAATTAAAGGTCCCAAGGAGGAATAGGCTTCCTTGGGCAGTTAATATGAAGGATGCCTTTAAGGAATTGTTTGACCTCAAACAGAGGTCAGGGGAGGAGGTAAAGGCAGGCAAGCAGAGGAAACTGAAAGATTTGCTTTAACTGAAGAATATGCCAACCCAGCATGGTGCAATCTGCACAAATAAGAGAGAACCAGAGGAATCTCCACAGAAAGTGGATCCTGGTTATGAGCAAGGCACTAGACAGAAAATCTCTTCCATTTGGACACAGATTTCCTGGTAGTGGGTTTTATGGCCTATTGCAGAACCTGAAACACATTCTCTGAAAAAAAGGTGCCTAAAAGGGATCAAAATCTTATCACCTGCAGTATCAGCTGAAGAGTGAACAAGTGAAGATGGATGAGACCCCTTGTCTTGTGTGAGTAGGTCCACCCTGTGAGGTAACGTGTGGTGATTGCTCCTGGATATATGCAGAAGGAACCAATGCTGTCTAGGCCAGAGGGAAGTCACCAGCAAGATTTTGGGGGGAATCTCACTATCAGAATGAGATGAAGGGGATGGAAGGCAAAGAAAAAGACAGGGCATCCAACTTCCAAGCCAGAGGACTTGTAACTGGTGCAAAAAAAGAGGAAGTTGTCTGTTCAGAGGGGAGGCAAAAAGATATACCTGAAGAGTACCTCACTGGTGGACAATGTCCAGAATCACATCTCTGTGAACCATCCATTCATAAGCCTGTGTTATGGACCTGCTCAGACAGCCTGCCTCAATGTTTCTTTCTGAAGAAATATAAACAGCCTGAAATGTCACCCGATATTGTACAGCTAGATCCCAAGCTTGAAGAGCTAGTCTGCTGAGGCGGTAGGACTGTCCCCCAACTTGCTTGTTGATATAACACATCACTGTGATATTGTTTGTAAAGATTTTGACAGGCCCTGGAAGAAAAGTGGTATGAAAGGCTTGAAGGACCAGATGGAGAGCCCTCGTCTCCTTGATGTTGATGTCATCTGGGCTCTGATGAATAGGCCATAGACCCTGTGCCTTGAGAGGGCTGAAATATGCACACCACCTGTCTGAGGTATCCAAAAAAGTTCCTGAGAGGGGACTGGGAGTGAAAGTAAGCCCTGGGTTGAGACCAGCTGATTAATCCACCACTTAAACTGCAGTTTGAGGCATGGAATAAGAGGGACTAGAAAATGTAAAGTATGACAGTATTGGAGCCATACTGACTTTAGGAACTACTGTAGCTTCCTCATATGGAGTCTGGCTAGCAGCAGCATAGGAATGGTGAAGCCGTGAATCCCAAAGCCCTTAGAAATTCTCTGGCTGTAACTGAGACCTGAGGAAGAAGGGAATGAAAAAAGGCAATTAGAATAAGAGCCTTAGGAGGTAGAAGGGAAACTAGCATAGAAATGCTCTGGAATCTGTAACTGAGAAAAACATGATCTTGAGAAGGAGTCAAAAAGGATTTCTGAAAGTTTCATAAACCCTAGGCTTTTTTTTTTTTTTTTTTTTTAAGAGGCAAATAACATACTGAAGGTGTTTAAGTATGATCTCTATGTAGGAAGCCTGAATGAGCAGGTTGTCCAGGTAAGGAAAGATTTGTATCCCTTTCATCCTGCAAAAGGCAATCACAGGAGTGATGCATTTGGTGAAAACCCTTGGGGCAGTAGAGAGGCCAAAAGGCAAAGCAGGGAATTGAAAATACATGGAGTAAACACAGAAATGCAAATACTTCCTGATACGGGGATGAATAGGGATGTGACCATAGGCATCCTTGAGAGCCAGAGAGACCAGGAAAGCTTGAGCTAGAAAGGGTTCTTCAGAAATGTATTGAGCTGAGAATGTCCAGAGTGGGCCTCCAGGTGACTTCTTTCCTGGGAAACAAAAACATTCTGGAATAACCCTTACCTCTGAGGAGGGGAAACTGCTTGGATGCTGCCTTGAGACAAAAGGCCCTGAAGCACATCTGGAAAAAAGGGAAGCTGCTCCTGAGAAAGTTGATGAATGCCCAGAAAAGGAGGAAGGGATTTCCACACTATTAAGTATCCCTGATGAATGTTGGACAGAACTGAAAAATCCAGAGTGATCCTTAACCAATGGGGAAGGGACAGGGAAAGAGAGAGACTAAGGAACCTGACTTAGGGTGGAGGGAAGAAGATAGTCAAACAGAACCTGGCTTGTCAGGAACAGGAGAATTCCGAGTAGTAGAAGTCTGAGTAGACTTAGCAGGAGGAGCCTTTCTAGAACCCTTTTTACCTTTGGCAGGAGAGTGAGACGGTCTACGAACAAATGCAGGCTTAAAGGGAGAATTCCTCTGAAACTTAGGAATAGGAGAAAAAAACATCCTTCAATTCTTGTAAGACATTGCAGTTTTCTTAAAGGGACTTAAAGCTCAGCCACTGCAGAACCAAAGAGATTTTTATTATGAAGGGGTGCATCCATACATTTAGCCTTAATATCATCAGGTAAAGTCTGGAGGTGAAGCCAAGATTAATGCCTCAACACAGAACCAAAGGCAGCAGTTCTAGAAGAAACATCAGCTGCATCATAACTATATTTAATAGAATGGCGAGCCACTTAAGAGGATCCCTAGAAAGAGGGACAAAACCTTTGTCTCAGAACCAGGAAGTTCAAAAATAACCTGATGGGCCTGAGAAAGAAGAGCCAAGACATACCTGGTCATATGCGCCTGACAATTAATAGCCTGAAAGGCTAAGGTAGCAGAGGTATGCACCTTTTTTTCTCAGCTGTTCAATGGTCCTAGTGTCCTCATCAGAAGAAAGCAATTTAGTAGAAAGCAAGAACTTGAAAGGCTTGTCAGACGAGTTCAGCACTAGAACATTTGTAAAGAAACTTAGTCATTAGGCACCTTGTAAAACCGGTCAGGCTTTTTATTAGCTAGCGGCAGGGAATCAGGATCCTGAGAAGCTGGTGAAAAAGTGTCCAACAGGGCAGCTAGGGACAGCAGAGGGCTTAGGGGACTCCATCTAAATAAGTTCATAATACCTTTTCTGGATGTCAGAAACCAGAGTACAGTCTCATTTAAAGAATTCCATTATACCAGAGGATAGTACCCCCAAAAGAAAGTTTCTTAAAAGGAGAATCTGGGCTAATGGAATCCTCCTCCTTAGAACCATAGTTCAATGCAGAAGGAATCTGAGTGGAGTAAGCCAAGGACTCTTCCCCAGAGGCCAAGTCCTCATCAGAAATGTCCTGCTCCCTAACTCTCTTTAGTGGAGTAGAAGACCAAGTGGTGGAGGAACCCAAAAGAAAATACAGTAAGAAAACCTCACGGGGCACTTATCAAACTGGTTTTGTAACCAGCACAAAACAAGGATCATTCTGACTGATTGAAGATGGCATTCAGACTGGTGGCAAAGTTGTTCTGAGATGTAGATCGTTAGGTCACCTTTATGTCCTATGCCATGAGCAAGGAACATATTTATGATGGACAATGTCATTAAAATCTTAAGGCTTTGGTATGCTGGCCAGACATTGAGCTACCCTTGGCAGTGGATCCCTTTAGAGAAGAATACAGCAACAGTGATATGGAAAGACATTTTAGAGTTGTGTGATCTGCCTCCGTCAAATGGAAGAGTATTTTTAGCCTCCCACCCAATCCTTTAATATCAGTGTTTGACACACACTATGAAGATGGTATACAGCCTTTTTGTAGACCCAAGAGTTTTTATTTTTTTTAACAACTTATCTTTGCATGAGAATGTAACTTCAGAAGAACTGGTTGAAAATAAAAATATTAGAATCATGAAACCAGACAAAGGGGGTGGGGTGGTTATTAGGGACAGAGTTGATTACTCGTGCATGATGATGTTAGATCTGTTGGGAGACATGGACACGTGTTTGGGTGCCAAGGAATGAAATAAATATATCTTATGCAAACACTGATTTTTTTTGATACAGGACATGGTGTTCAAGTAAGTTTTTACTGGAGCTTGGAGAATATCTTAAAGTTATGAGATCTAAAATTCCTTCCATCTTCAGTATCCATTAAATTCACAAGGGTGTGCTCAACCCACCATTGAGACCTACAGTAGTGGCCATAGGTTCAAAAACTGAACCATTAGCACAATATTGCGACAATGTAAAGGGGTATTGGTTAAAAAAGATTATACTTTGTTAGATTCATGGATATTGTACACAATTTAATGAGGTAGCAATGTTTGCTACAATTTATGGGATTAAATTTAATTTTGCTTATTCCACATCAAGTTAGTCTGGACAGTTTTATGAATTTTTAGGAGAACTTGAATCAACTTTAAGAAAAAATAACACGACTTTACAGGAGTTGTTGGAAAATGTGTTAAAAACACAACTTTGAGGGCACGTGTGGCTATGGGTGCAGCCTGTGTGCCCATTTATGCTAACATTGTGTTGGCTTTGTGAGAAAGGAGGTTTATTTTTAATTCCAACTTTAAAAGTATTCTGTATGTATATTACAGATTCCTGGATGACATTTATCTTGGGTCAGGCAATGAGGAAGATGTTTCAGCTTTTGTGGAATACTTGCATCAGACTACTCATTTTTCTAAGGTTTACATCACAGTGCAATTCACAGGAGATCACCTCCTTGGATGTAAGGATAGGAAAAAAAATACATCTGATGGCTGATATCAATCTATTAATTTTGGGAAAGCAACTTTTTCTAATTCATATTTGCACTCTGACAGTCATCATTCTAATAAACAAAAGAGTAGCATCATTAAGGGGCACACAGTGCGACTTTCCAGATTAGTGAGGTTTGCATGTTGCATGATGATGTAAGAATTTGTATCAAGTCTTTTCTCTGATAGAGGTTACCCTATGGGTTTAATTCATAAATAAATGAGACAAAGGAACAAATTATCCATGGTAGGCCCACAATTCAAGCTCAACTTAGGAGTGGGTTTGTTAATATGATAGAACACATTAGGGGTAGAGTAGACATGAATTTGGCAGAAATAATCTACAATTCTAAGGCATTCACCATTGCTTTGATTGTGAATGGTACATGGGGGTAACTTTTAATAAGAAGGTTAAGGCCCCTCAATTCATCTTTAGTAAAGGAAAGAATATTAAAAATTTTATTGGATAGTGACATGTGCTCTGGATTTAGTAAAAAGAAAAAAAACATGCGTCCAAATGTGGGCATTGCAAGTTTTCTAGATTTATTAATGCTAACCCATGTGTCATTAACAGTTATGACCAAAATATCGGTTGTCCAGGTCCTTATAATTGTGATACTTCATTGATAGTTTACTTTGCCACCAGTTTCCTGTCCAGCCATCTATGTGGGGAAAATCAATAGGAGGTTTAGGAAATTAATTTATAAGCATAATTACAAGGATGGTTAAACCAACTAATGCATTATATAAACAGTCAACTGTAAAGATTTTATAAAGTTTTTATTTTTTGTTATAGATAAGGTTTACAAAAAAAGACACGTGGTGATTTTGAAAATCAGCTGAAGTATGAGGAGTTAATTTGGCAGCTAAGGCTGTGGTATAATGTGAATCCAGGGTTAAATGATTCAATTTCTTTATCAGCATATTGAGATTTAGAGCAAATCAGTTTCAAGGTTTCATTAGGTTTATATAATGACACTGTCATATTTTTTGTGTTTATATTTATGTTTATATGTAGATTGTTTTTACTTGTAAAACCTTTGACTATTAGTTTAAGCCTACTATTTAACTTTTGGCAATATGTTTTTATAAAAATATTCTGAAGTCATCTCAAGGATTTTACATGACAAACAGAAAATCTTTTCCATTTTTAAATATAAAATGTTCTAGTTGCAGGTTCTACTACCTTTTACCAGTAGCACATTCTCTGAATGATGGTGCCCAAAAGGAATTAAAAGTTTATCATTCATACTGTAAGTCAGAGTATTTAGGTTTGTGGTGAATTAGAGAGCCATTTTGTTGCATGAGCAAGTCCATCCTGTGGGTAATGTGTGGCGATATCCCTCTGGCCAAATGGAAAAGATGGGAGTATCATTGATGTCTGGGCCAAAACAAGGTCACAAAGAATACTCTGGGATGGTCTTTCTGAATATTTGGGATGATATTTTTGATAAGAAAGGGGAAAAGGATATAGCAATGTCCCTTTTAATGGGTAGAAAAAGGTGGGCATTCCCCAAGCTTCCTTAAAGGCGGGTCCTGGAACAAAATATTTTGATCTGATGGTTCAGTCTGGAAGCAAGGAGAGCTACCTCTGGGGTAATCTGTAGAAGCACATCTTTGTTGATCTTCCCATCAAATTTAGCTTATCCTTCCATTTTTCTTAGATTTTTTATTTATTTATTTTTTTGCTTTTCTGCTGAGTGGACTTTTTGTGACCTGGTTTGTAGGGGTAATTTCTAACATTTTGGAACAGAGGAGAGAGGTGTTTTGAAACACTGCATGATTTTACCTTTTCTTTTAATTTATTTTTGAAACTTTCAGCAGAATGGGGGACCAAAGGGGAATCTTCATCTAAAGGAGCATCTAAAAGCTTTGCTTTAAAATCCTTTACTAGTCAATGGAGTCTTCATCACGAATACCTTCTTAGCACAGATACAGTGGCAGCAGCCCGAGAATAAGCACCTGCCACATCATATGCACACAACTGAATGGCATGCAACTGAAGAGGCAGAAGACCTCACTTTATGTAGAATAGTTTTATAATCACTCTCTCGAAGGTTTGTAATAAAAAAAGATAAAACATACCTGATCATGTTGTGTGGTAATTTGCAGCACAGGATTCTGATGTATAGACAATTTTCCTCATTTCTATCCATAGCTTCACTGTCTTGGTAATTTGGCAAGGTACCGGTAGATGGGAAATATTTGGATGGCTTGTCTGAATATGTGGAAATAAATGCAAGGTTGGAAACTATTTTTTGTAGAGGTATTTCTGACCATCAGGAAACTTATAATACCAGTCAGGTTTTATTTGGCACAAAGTAAAAGCATAAGCGCTTTTCTTTTGTTTTTTTGTTTCATAACATTATGGTAATACTGATTGTAAGAACTGAAAGTTAAAGGAATAGTTTTAGTTAAACTTGGTAATAGGTGGCTATTAAGAAGCTCTGATAATGTTGCACAATTTGTTTGCTAGGGGTGACCATTCCGCATAAGGAATATTGTTCTGACATGTGTTAACATATAAATAGTAAGTTATAGCTAAAACAGGCTGAGAAACATCTGACATTGTCGTACCACTTAAGGGCAGTTTATATTGAGTATAATTGATGTTGCTTGCAAATTCAAGTTGCACAGAGAAAAGCAACAGAACTGAATTTAGAATTGTTTCTCAGGAATTGTAATGATGCACAACATTGGACTTCGTGGCATGGCCTGTTGCTAATTCTGCTATAACTGCAATGACCATCTTTTTCACCGCTGCTGATTTAGAACTCACTACATCTCCATTAAAGTTCAGATTAATAGTGAATAAGGGTGATTATGTAAACTGCGCAACAAAGATGGTGCATACTAATTACTTATACTGTGAATTGCTCCTCTAGTCTATTAATATAGCTATTGTGCATGCTAGGGAAAAGGGCTACTCTGATGAATCTAATTACTATTATCTGTTTTGTCTCTGTTCTTGATGCACATCTATAACTCTTACTGACAAAAGACCTGCCCTGAAACTCGCTAGCAACAGCAATACCCTGCTACAAATGCTCGGGAACACTAAAGAAGTTTGAGCCAACATAACTTTTAGCCTACACTAGTTTCTTGAAAATTTTAAGATGCTCTAAAATATTTCAAAGTAACCTGTGTAACTAACCTATTAAGATATTGGAAAGTACACTTGCCTGGGTAGGCAGTCAATTTAACTATCCATACTATCCCTAATGCATTAGGTCCCCCTTTATGATTTATAACTGCATTTCTCTACATTTTATCAAGTGTCTGCAATAATAAATAAAAGCCTCTGCTATTATCAAAAAGCTCAGTGGTAAAGTCCTCTTCCTTTATTGAAACACCTTGACTTTTTAAGAGCTACTGGCAAAGGTAACATTAGGGAACTATATGTAAGGTCTTTCTAAACACCTGTGAATAAGCTACTAGGAAATACTACTGTGGATTTCAAACAACCTGTTTAATCCAGACAAACTGATTGCTTCTGTAGAGCACACTGCAACCAGGGTCATCCCGGTCCATTTGCTCTTGCCATGCTTGGGCTCACACCACTCCCCTACCCCCATTTCCACCCAGCCACACTTTCATTTAATGTATACACTCTGCCCACAGCTACTGCCCAGCCCACTATAATTATCCAATCCCCCGTCTCTAAATATCCCTCCTATTTCCCTTTACCACGCCACTCAGCTGACTTCAGCTAAGCATAAATTATCTCCAAACACTCCTCCTTACTCCAGACAACTAAATGTAAATTAAATAACCATTATTCTATCTTAAATCAGTCTAGTGCTACATTTCAAAACTATCGCATACCATGGCTTTTCTCTGCCTCTTACCCAATTTACTTTTTTTTACCTCTCATTCCTAACTTCTTACCAGATACAACTCATTTCCAACCTCGGACAACCACTATACATTCTGTACAACATAGGGAACCCTCCTTCACCTTCACTATTTCCCCATATCTCTTCAATATCTTATACCTAACTTCAAATGCACATAGTCTTTTGCTATATACTCAATTAATATACAAAACAAAACTTCAGAACTACATTCCTGGATAACCTACCTCCCCACACATCCTAACCCTATCTGAAACTTTGTTAAAATCCCATATCTCCAACACTGAAATCCTGTTCCCCCACTACAACATCTATCAAGACAGAGTCACCAGAAAACATGGTAGAGTTGCAATCATGTACTCCAAGCACCTCACCTTATCCCCCTACTCATAACCCACCCACATTTCCACCCAGCTGAACTACTTACCTTAAACTGCTACATTAACCCCCACCCCCCCAAACTGCCAAACTGCCATTGCTGCTATCTCTATTCCACTAGAAAACAGCATTCCCATCCTCAAATCTATCCTCTCATGGATGTCACTCCATATTCCCTATGAAACCATCCTCTTAGACAGTTTTTGCCAGTCAATATTAACATCTTCTATTACCAGCCCTTCCTCTCAACATCAACCTTTATGGCTTTCAACTAATTACACTAGCTCCACCTTGGATTGGACCCTAACCTCCATCAAAACCCTACTACCCTAACAGAGTCTCTAAGTGACCACCTTCCTATCCTAGTACACAGATACTCTATTGAGGTACCAAAGTTCCATCCCTACAGAAAATGTCGCAACCTCTCCTCTTTTAATGATACCTTCAACAACATGCTCAATTCCATAAGTTGGCCCATTCTGAAACATCCCCCTAAATGATGCAGTCCTATATTCATTCTTTCCTTGCCATTCTTGACTGTCACCTCTTAAAGTTAAAACAAAACAACCCACACCCCTCGGCTCTCAATAGACACCATCAATCTTATTAAACAAAGAGATAGCACCTGGAAACAATGGATTAAAACAAAATCTACTTCCCTTCACCAAAAATATAAAGAACTTCATAACCTTATAAAAAGCACCTCAACAAGGATAAGAAATACATTTATTATAATGCCCAATTCACCCATAAAACACAAAACTTCTGGCACTCTTAATAAAATCCTATGCCCAGGTAACCCTACCACCCCCAACTCCTACCCCGAAAAAACTCCAAGAAACTGCCACTCTTCTTAACTTTTATTTCAAAAAAATCTATTCAAACTAACCCAAAATGGTCAAAATCAATCTCACACATACTACTCCCAGTACAACCAGTAATATCTCTTTCACACTAAACCCCACCCTGACTTATTACATAAAATCTCTTCTGCTTAAATTAAAACCATGCTCCCCCCTCCTCTGACAACCTTCCTTCCCTCTTTCTTAAATTTGATGCTCATTCAATAGCCTACCCGTTTCCATTTTGATTAATAAATCTATACAGGAATCCACCATCCCAGACATATGGGAATCTTTTTACACCATTCCATTACACAAAGGAGGGAGTTGCAATGAACCACCCAACTACAGACTTGTTGCCATCCTCTCTCCACTATCTAAACTCTTGAAAAATGCACACAAACAGCTACTTAAATACCAAATACATGAAAACCTCGTAACCCCTACTCAACATGGATTCAGACCCCATCATAGTACATCTACTGCCTTTCACCTATACTGCTGCTGAAGCCAGAGACAAAAATCTACTTGTTTCTTGCCTCTTTCTTGACCTCTCGAAGGCTTTGAAGCTCTCTCATTTTAACTTTTTTGCTAAACTAATTGATCTCAACCTATCCCTCTACACTATTAAATGTTTCTCTATCTCGCTAATAGTCAGTAATATGGCACTCCACCCATTCATACTGGGGTCCCTCCTCAAGCCTCAATTCTTGGCCCGCTACTCTGATTCTACCAAATACACACTTCCTGTACAACCTCCATCCTAATACAATATGTAGATGACTCCACTCTTGTATCTTGTTCTAACATTTCCAACCTATCAGCCAAAAAAACATTTTGTCAGTAGAAAAATAGCTAACAGACAACAGATACTTAACCCCAAGAAAACGAAACATCTACTCTTTCTTCTCAAATCACTCTCACCTCAAAACCACCTTCATCATTTCTTCTCTTCATAACATTATTCAAGCTGATCCACAAAGCTTCTCAGTATTATAACGGATGACCAATTGAAATTTGATACCCACATACACCACTGCATCAAAAAGACAAATCAGAAACTCTGCTTATTCTACAGACAAAAATACCTAGCCCCTGACTCCAAACAAATTCTAACTCAGGCTTTCTGCCTTTCTTGTCTACTAAATGCCTCTCCTATATTAACTCATCTACAATCCACCCTTTGAGCTAAAATCCATCAAACCTTTTCGTGTTACAAGATTTGCCAATAACCAGACTTACAAATTACATCACTGCCTTGCTTTTAAAACAACTTCACTGGCTGGATTTCCCCCAACACCTGGTTCGCTCCCAGCTGCAACTCAAAACTCTTTGCATTCTAAAACCTTAGTTTTTCCCTCTCTCTTCCCTAATATCCATTTACACCCCCTCACACAATCCCCGCAGCTCAGACCAGCACTTACTTGATACCTACAAACCCAACGAATACCATGCATCTAACAAATCAAGATTAAATACCCTCCCCAGCAGTAATCAAACAATCAAATGACATCACTTCCCTTTGTGAAAAGTAATCAACATTTGCATATATAATTTAAACAGTGCAGTAAAAGGTTTGCAGTAAAAAGGTTTAAATAACAACCCTTTTAAAACATTAGAAACAACAATATTAAAACAATTAAGTTATGTTCCAGCATTTTTTATATAAAATATAATGATTTAAGCTTCAACAATGAACTTATAGTAATATTGTCATTCAAACCTGGAAACTGGCAGGCATTGAGCTTAACTTGCCATCTGAGTTCAAGGAAGTCCAGGTACACAGAAGGACCCCCCGCCCCCCAAAGTCACAGATCAACATGCTCAATGGCACAAAATTTAAAAGCATGTGAAAGGAAAAGAATATGTTTATACAAAGCATTTTTTCATTTCATGTTATAAGTATGCTTGTAAACCCTTTGCTTCAAAGCTCTTAGTTTTTCCTACATAGAACCCCTCACATGAATCACACTTGGCTATATAGACAATACCTCTAGAGTAACAGGAATATTTTTTTTTTACACGGTAGTATAGTCCCATAGCCTTTAATGAATAACTTGCCCAAATTGAGTATACGAGGACACAGAGCATATCCCACATTTGAAACTACCCTTTTAAGGTATATTTCTGTTTCTTTCCAACAGTCCCTTTTTTGAGGTGTCCTTGTTGTACACCATCAGTTGACACCCCGCCAATTTGTTTCTACTAATATCTAAATTAAGAATCTTCCAGAACTTTGATATAATATGCCATATGTCAAAGAAGTTCATGGTAAATGAAAGGCCCAAGGCCTTACTAAATTTGTTACTTCTCAAGGTCCTCAAGAGAATGTGAGGCATTAAAAATGAAATATTTAGTAGGGGTTACCCTACTGACTTCATGTTTAACATCTATAATGAAGTCAAAAATGAGAGAAGTTGCCATTTTTCATACACTCTTGTCTAATTACCTGAGTAAAAGGGAGGACCTTGAGAGAAGTAACAATAAATTTAGTAGAGCCTTGGGCCTTCCATTTACCATGAACTTTTGACAAATGACATATTATAATCAAAGCTCTGGAAGATTTTTAATTTAGATAGTATCAACAAATTGGTGGGGTGTCAACCAATGGTGGTGTACAAGGACACCTCAATAAAGGGACTGTTGGAAAGAAAAAGAAATATACCTGAACAAGGTGGTTGTTTCAAATGTAGGAGATGCTCTCAGTGTCCTTATATACTCAATGTGGACAAGTTATTCATTAAAGGCTATGGGACTATACCTTGTAAAATATATTCCTGTTACTCTAGAGGTAGTGTTTATATAGCAAAGTGCGATTCATGTGAGGGGCTCCATGTAGGAAAACTAAGCTTTAAAGCAAAGGCTTTACGAGCATATGTAAAAATGAAAAAAATGCTTTGTATAAACATCTTAGTTTTTTCCCTTCACATGCTTTTAAATTTTGTGCCATTGAGCATGTTGATCTGGGTCTTCAGGGGGAGGGCCCTCTGAGTACCTGGAATTCCTTGAGCTCAAGTGGCAAATTAAGCTCAATGCCTGCCAGTTTCCTGGTTTGAACAAGATTACTATAAGTTCATCGTTGAAGCTTAAATTATATTTTATATAAAAAATGCTGGAATATAACCTAATTGTTTTAATATTTTAAAAGGGTTGATATTTAAACCTTTTTACTGCACTGTTGAAATTATATATGCAAATGTTGATTACTTTTCACAAAGGGAAGTGATGTCATGTAATTGTTTGATTACTGCTGGGGAGGGTATTTAAACTTGATTTGTTAGATACATGGTATTCTGATGGTCTAGTTTTTGATGAAAGTGCTAAATTGAAGTGTTTTTCCTGTACTACGTGCTGTTGTGCCGTTTTTGGACTATCCTTGTTCTGCTTTGGTTGACGTACCTCCAAAGAATCCCTAAAATCCTTTTGTACTAAAATTTGAGGAACAGCATCTGGTCCTTCAGAAATCACAAACCTCCTTGAGGCCATGAGGAATTTGTGAATGGTCAGATGGGGCATGCCTGTTGGCTGTTCAATGTTAGTCTCCATTGGAGTTTTGACTGAGGGAACAGGCCAACAGGTCAGTCTGCAGGGTTCTCAACCGTCTCATCACAGATATCCAACTCTTATCAAAAATCTTCCAAAATGCATTCTTTCCGTTTTTCAGTTTTTCTTTTTGGCTGCGAAGGGACATCCAAGGTGGGCACATACAATGGCACTGAATCTAGGGCCGTCAATTACTGTGTTTTTCCAAGTACATTTTTAAAGTAGTAAGATGACTTTGCAAGGTTCTGTGTACAAAAGCCTGACAAACAGATTCTTCCCTGAGATTATATTCTGGGTGTAGGCAGAAAAGCACTGATTATGCTTATCGTTATATGGAATCTGCCTATCAAAGAGGCATGTACCACTCTTACAAAACTTGAACAAATTTGCAAATACAGAAATATCACAAACGAGGAAGGTTCTCCAACAAGGTACTTGATATCTTCTTGTGAAGGCAACTGGAGCTCCTTTAGTATGGCTGACAGACTGCTCTGCAGATGTCTAGCTTCCTGGACTAGCAGCAAAATTCTATGAGGATCTTTGCACTCATACATCCCTTAAATGACAGCACACATTTTTTGTGCTTAGGTTCAAGGTCAGATGTAATGTCCATGAAGGACCTCCTAAATTTTGGCATACTAGCTGGCTGCATGGTATCTTTAATAGGTTATGTCTCATCTGTCAGGATTAATGCGACAGAGATCTAATGATGATCATCACTGCACACAAGAACTGACAGAAAAGGGTAGAAAGAACTTAAAAGGCAATCAAAATGTATCAGTTAGCTAAATCCTGGAGAAATGCATCTAATTACAAAGGCAGCAAATGAGATCTGGGAGCTACAAGGGAAAACAGGCACATCACATAAAAGGAGAGGGAGCTCAAGTCCTGCAGGAAGTTAAAGTTGCCAGTCAACTCCACTAGATGGCAGATATAACCCATCAGTCAAGGTGGACTGACCAAATGCTAAAGGAAGTAGTTCAAGAGCAAGTTGTGGTTCAGGATGGATAGTGAACCTTAGCTTTATCCAGAAATTCAAAAGTTTTTTATTGTATCCCTTCAAATATGTTAGCTTGAGTCAGTATTTTCATTTAAAGAAGCTTTATTTGGATTACCTCTTTCATCTTATAGACCATCAGATCAAGAAAAACTTAAGGTTCACATTCTATCTTGAACCATAAACAGTTCTTCAGCTACTACTTTTAACATTTGTTCTGTTCATCCTGTTTGGGGCCTCTTGGCTCCCCAGTTTGGTTTAGCTTAAAATTAGGCTACTTCAACCACATGGGACCTTTACTTTTACTTTCAAGGTGGGCAGACAAAATAACCTGAGATCTTCCGAAAACAGGGAGTACTTAAAAGATAAAATATAATAAGAAGTTATGTCTTACCATAACGATCCATGTGAATTGTTCATCTCGCCTTTGTTCTTACACACGGATTCGGAGCCGATCCTCGGCTCCGAGTCGGCCACATCACTAGCTCGCATCTTCGAGAAAGCTTGAGGCACAGTAATATCCCATGATCCTCTGGTGCTAACCCTCAGATCTAGTTTGCTATACCAGAAGAATCCCTCTTAGAAACATGTCTAAAAACCCTACTGCCAGGTAGAGGATAAAAGATGCCATTACTGATGTTAACATGTCAACCATACCTAGAAAAGGCTGAAAAGGAATCTAATCAAAAAAACGTTCTCCCAGACAGTAGGACGGGGGATGGAGGGGGGGAATGTAAGAACAAAGGCGAGATAAACAATTCACATGGATCGTTATGGTAAGACATAACTTAATGTGAAATTGTTCAATCTCGCCGTTTGTTCTTACACACTGGTAGCGTCCCTAGCTCCTTTTTTCCCGGGTGGCTCAAGGGAGAACATTCCTTAGTACAGTGGAACCAAACGTCACCCTGTCCCTGGAGTTCTTGTCTAGCTTGTAGTGGGCGATAAAGGTATGTGGTTTTGCCCAAGTTGCCGGTGCACAAATGGTATCTAAAGGCAAACGAGCGGTATGGGCTGAAGAAGTAGCAACCGCCCTTGTAGAATGAGCTCTGGGTTTGAAAGGAAGTTGTTGTTTGGATTCAGCATATACAAATTTTATGCAATCTGAGAGCCATTTGGATAAGGTAACCTTCGTTACTGCCCGTCCTTTTCTTTGGTCCGCATATGATACAAATAGTTGATCCGACTTTCTGTATTCTTTAGTTCTATGTAAGTAAAATCTTAGTCGTCTGTGAACGTCTAACTTATGCAATGTGTATTCCAGTTTATTGGAATGATTTTTAAAGAAGGTGGGCAGTTCAATAGATTGGTTGATATTCTGAATCGAACAAATCTTTGGAAGAAAAGATGGATTGGTGCGCAAAGTTACTCTATCCGGATGAAAAATCATGTACGGGGGTCGGATAGGTAAAGCCTATAACTCTGAAACTCTTCTGGCTGAAGTGATGGCAACCAGAAAGAGTGTTTTCCACGAAAGCAATTTTAACGGAGTTGCGGTTGCTGGTTCAAAAGGGGGCAACATGAGTTGTGACAGCATGAGATTAAGATTCCAAGGTGCTATTGGATTACGAAAAGGAGGACGGAGGTGAAAAGTACCTTTCATGAAGGCTTTACAAAGCCTGTAAGACATGAGAACCATCCTTACAGCCAGTATGAAAATTGGATATAGCGGCCAGTTGAACTCATAGTGGATGTTGATGCTCCTTCTTGAAAAAGAGAGGAAAGGAAATCTAGTATCTGGTGTACTGGGGCCCCAAATGGATCTATACCTTGTTTGGAGGCCCAGTGCACAAAACGGTTCCATTTGCTAATGTACAGTCTTCTTGTAGATGGTTTGTGAGAAGATACAATAATTTGTTGTACTGCAGGAGATAGTAACTCCAACCTGGCTAAGATGGGAAGTGGAGCAGCCAAGCTGTCAGTTTGAGGGACTTGAGGGAGGTGTGAGGAACTCCCGACGAGTGTCAACAGATCTGGCTCCGGGTCCAGAATCCATGGTTCCTCCACTTGATGGGATTGAAGGAAGGGAAACCAGATTTGTCGAGGCCAGAATGGTGCTGTCAGTATTATGGTCCTGTCCAGTCATTTGGCTTTCTGTAAAAACCTGGGAATTAGTGGAACAGGAGGAAAGGCATAAAGGAGACCCGGGGGCCAATCTTATACCAGTGCGTCCCTGAGGACACCCCCTGGGGGGGTAACAGGGCAAAATAGCTTCTGCATTTGGCATTCAAAGGGGATGCAAACAGGTCGCAGCAAGGCTGGCCCCATCTGCGGAAGATCTCTTCCGCTACTTGACGTTTGAGGGACCACTCGAGAGGGAACAGGATGGCTCTGCTCAACCTGTCCGCGATTACGTTGGAAATCCCCAGGATGTGCGTTGCTATCAGAAAGCGTCCGGTGGACTTTGCCCATTGCCAAATTCTGAGGGCCTCTCTGCATAATGGGTAAGATCTGGTTCCCCCTTGCTTGTTTATGTACCAGACCACTGACATGCTGTCTGAACGGTCACTGTTCCCCGAGGTAAGGACTCGTGAAAGCGTTGCAACGCTAGAAACACTGCCCTCATCTCTAGAACATTGATGTGCAGATTGTACTCTAAGTTGGACCATTGACCTTGGACTGTTTGTCCCTGAAAGAATCCCCCCCACCCTATCAGGGAAACATCCGTGGTTAGAGTTGCTATCGGACTGGGTAATACAAAGGGTCATCCTAGTGTTAGCTCTTGACTGTATCCACCACAAGAGATCCTTCTTGCAATAATTCGTGATCCAGATTTCGTGAGACAGTGGAAGTTGTAGATACGACCATTGGGCGAATAGCATCCATTGAAGGATCCTCATGTGCATTCTGCCTAAGGGAACTACCAGAAGGGATGCTGACATCAAGCCTAGCAGTCTTAATACTTGTCGTGCTGCGACTCTGTTGTTCTGAAGGAGCGAAATTTGGTGCCTGAGGTCTGACACCCTTGATGGGGGGAAGAGTAACTTGAGCCAGGGAAGTGTCTAGCTGTGCTCCTATAAATAAGATACGCTGTGACGGTGATAAGACAGATTTTCCAAAATTCACCGTTATGCCTAGTGAAGAGCAAAGATTGATGGCGTAGTCCCTGGTTTGTAGCAGACGACACTTGGTGGTGGCGGAAAGGAGCCAGTCGTCTAGATAAGGAAACACCCAGAATCCCTTTCATCTCAAGTGAGACGCTACTATTGCCATGCATTTGGTGAACACCCTGGGGGCTGAGGTGAGACCAAAGGGCAGAGCGTGAAATTGGAAATGACTGGCTCCCAGCCGGAAGCGCAAATGATCTCTGGACGCCCTGGCCATTTTGATATGGTAGTATGCGTCTTTGAGATCTATAGAGCACATGCAGTCGCCCTTTTGCAGAAAAGGGAGGATTGACTGAAGCGTGACCAGCCGGAACTTTTCCTTTTTTACAAAGGTATTTAACTTGCTGAGGTCTAGAATTGGCCTCCAGTTCCCCGTTTTCTTTGGAACTAAAAAGAACCTTGAGTAAGTTCCGGATCCTATTTGGTCCGCTGGGACTGGTTGGATGACTCTGTTTGAGCAACCTTTTTATTTCTATGGTTGCTTGATCTCACAGACTGGGTGGAACCATCTGGGAGTTTTTTGGAGTTTGGTGGTATTGTTATGAAGGGGATGTTGTAGCCTCTGGTAACTATGCTTTTTACCCAGTAATCTGATGCAAGATTTAGCCAGGCCTCTGGGTATAAAGCTAAGCGACCCCCAACTGCCTCCAGAGCAGGACAGTCGGGCCTGCACTCAGGAGTGCTGGAAGGGTTTTCCAGAGAACATCTCTGTCACCCTGATTTTGCGGACCCACTCTACCGGCTGGGCGGCGTCTTCCATTTCTTCCCCCTCCTCTGCCTCTGGAGGGGGCGTCACTTTGGGTGCGTTGAAAAGATCCCCAAGTCTTTCGGAACCACATCTTTCCTCCTCGTTGCCCTTTAGGGTAGGGTCTAGATGGAATGGAAAAATGGACCCCTACGGCAGACAGGGTCTTCCCTTCTTGTTCACACCTTGAGAGAGTCTCCTTTACTTTGGGCCCAAACAGGGAGGCACCATCAAAGGGGGCATTGGCAAAAGAAGACTTAAAGGTTTCCGCAAAGGAGCATAAGCGCAACCAGGATTGTCTTCTCAGTGCAATCGCTGAAGCTGCTGCTCTACTCGATCCTTCGGCTGCGTATGAAATCAGCCTCATGGACGAGTTGACTATGGAATTTAGGGTGTTAAGTTGCGCTGTCACTTTGTCGGTGACAGTAGCATCTGTGTGTCCCTGAAGAGTATCTCCTAATTCCTTAATGAGATCTCTTTGTAAACGCATAAAATGCGTAAGGTAGTTGAGCGATCGGATGGAAAAAGTCGCCGAACTAAATATGCACTTCCCATATCTGTCCATTGTCCTAGAATCCTTATTAGGAGGATGGACAGAGGAAGATGATTCAGACATCTCTTTCTTAGTGGCCGCCGCCACCACCAGTGTCTACAGGAACTCCTTTAGTAAGGTAGGCTTTATCTTGGGGGGCTGTCGTATATTTGTTGGGTTTACGCGGGACTGGTTCCACTGTATCAGGCGTTTCCCCAAGCCCTCAGAGCTACTAGGTCCATAAGATAGTCAAAGGGGAGGAGTCACCCAAGAGGTAGAAGGTTGGGTCCCAAATGCCTTCAGTAAAACAGATTCATCCGCAGAAGGGGTAAGGGTTTGCCAGTCCCCTCTGCTTAAGGATTTCCAAAATGTCTGCGAAGGAGACATCCTCAGAGGTGGACTTTGGGGACCCTTCTGCTTCATCTAAATCAGTGTCAGATGCAAGAGATTCCTGAGGGAATCTATGTGCCTCCTCTTGCACAGTCGTTTCCTCGGAACATCCTCAGTGGGAGCTTCTGGGGATGCATCTGAGGAACCAGAGTCTCCCTGTGGGGATTTCTGAGGCATTGGGTCTCGACGCTTGGTAGGTACCGAAGGTACAGAAGCAGAACGCGGACCTTTTGGGGAAGGAGATAAAGAAGCCAATGAAGTCAGTGTATGATCCGACAAGACCTTCCTCATGATGTCAAAGGCACCGGTGCCCCGACCTGACCCGAAGGAGGTAGTTTCTCCCGAATCGGAACCACGGGCTCCGACACAGAGGACGGATCCAAACTGATCTGAGCAGAGGCACCGAGAGGAAGAGTCTGAACCGAAACCTCGGTTCGACTATCCCCCCCGGAAACCAGGAAAGATGTTCGGCTCCGAGACTCTCCGGCTGGTTCCAAAGGAGTCGAGGTCAATGGAGCCGATAGCACTACTGGAGGCTTCGGCACTGAGGGCTCTACAATCATCGGTTATTCAACTCCTAACACCGATGACTCGACGGGTCTCGGAGGAGAAAGTGTCGAGGGAGTTGGAATGGCTTCGAGTTTCGAAACCAACTGGGACGAAACTTCGAGTAATTTTGAGAAAGCAGAGTTCTCCATAAGCTTCTGTACCACTCTGTCCACATCGGAGTCGGAGATGGGCCTCGAAGAACGGGTCGAAGGAATCGAAGCAGTCACCAAGCGAAGGATAGTAGATGGTGGTACCTCTGTTACCGGCTCCAAGACCTGAGCCTCGTGCAGAGATATGGTCCCGATACTCTGCCCCGAAGTCATAGGAGCCAGTGTCCAAATTTGAAAAGAAGTGCTCGGAGCCGATGACTTGGGCTCAGACACTCTTGAAGACTTCGATCCCTTCGAAGACTTCAAAACCTGTTCAGCCTTGTCTAGGGCTTCTTGAAATTCAGGTTTAATTAGACCTCTGTCCACTAACTTCCTGCGTCTTTTCATCATGACCCTCCCACTAAAGGAATGACAGATAGAACAGTCTTCCTGCAAGTGGAGAGGGCCAAGACAGTAGACGTGGAAGAATGGTTGTCAGTAATGGACATCTTTTGTCCACACTGACACCTCTTGAAACCACTCTTAATCTTTTTTGACATTATAATAAAGACAGTACTATATAGAAAAGAAAAAAATTTTCTTACAACTACCAAACCAGTCTAAAGTATCTAAATATATATAAATGTTTAACAAACACACCACAGCACACATATATATACACATATATATACATATATATATACATATATATATATATATATATATATATATATATATATATATATATATATATATATATATATATATATATATATATATATAAATTGAAATAAAAAGGTTAACTTTCTTCAAAAAAATGTTAGACAAAAAAATGGCCTAAGGCCCTTACTAATAATTTTTAAAAGTAATAATCTACCTAACTAAGTTTTGTTCTATATATATATATGTAAGCTATTAATTATAAAGATTATCAGAAAATATCACTATATCTATCAATAAAAATAGTAAAAGAAGTAAAAGTTGTACTGGCCCGAGCCTCACGAAGTGATCTGCTGCTAGCGGCAAACTAGATCTGAGGGTTAGCACCGGAGGATCATGGGATATTACTGTGCCTCGAGCTTTCTCGAAGATGCGAGCTAGTGATGCGGCCGACTCTGAGCCGAGGATCGGCTCCGAACCCGTGTGTAAGAACAAATGGCGAGATTGAACAATTTCACATCAATGATCTTAACCATTTAAAATAATTGTGTATGCTTGCGTTAAAATTACTTGGCCACTATGCACCTAAGTGGATACAGGGTTGCATACAGGAATATGTATAATTTAAAGAAAAGGTTATGTTCTAAAGACTTTGAAATGAATTCAATGCAAATTGCAACATACAATGCTGGCACAATACCATGCCATGCTTGTTGTTGCACTGATTTGTATAAAAAATTTTTTTGAACACGCTGTGAATAACATTAAATATGAAATGAAATGCCAGGCAACATGTAGAACTGCAATGGTTGTTTATCTGGCTACCTGCACACAATGCACATGTTTTTATGTAGGTAAATGTTCAAGGACATTAAAAGAACAAATTATTGAGCATAAATCAGAGATTAGAAGAAATATTCCTTCTAATGCTCTATTAAAACATAGGATGGAGAAAGATAACACAACTTTAAATTTAAGGTCTTAGAAGTAATAAATAGAAGTTTAAGACTGGGAGATATAATCAATAAATTAGACATCTCTGAATATAAATGGATCATAAGGCTGCATGCAGATAAACTGGTTTTAAACATGATCACTGTTAAACCAATGTTAGAATTTAAACAAAAAGAATATCATTGAATATTAAGATATATATTTAGATATGTAAAATACTTTATAATGAAAGTTTTGCACATTTATATAAAATATAGGTTTCTAACATGAATATTTTAATGGATGCATGAGTTTTTAAATGTTAATTTGGTTCTCATTATGGTTTTATAGGATGGCTGTGTCGGGTGGTTTTGATTATATATATATATATATATATATATATATATATATATATATATATATATATATATATATATATATATATATGCTTAAATTTAAACGTTGTTTCGATTAACACTGAGGAAGGGACATTCCCGAAAGCTTTGTTTTAATAGTGAGTTTTTCTCATTCTATTTGTCTTCTTGGATATTCCTGGCTCTGAAATGGAGAGGAATTAGAACTACGGATGGAGTTTGTTTTTACTTTGTTGGTATTCAATATCTGTCAGCCTGGGAAGACACAGTCGACATGCCAGGAAGCTTTGACTGAGATGGTCTGAACCGGTCTCCTCTAGGTTTTTGGGTACTGGCAAATGCATTAGCTACTGCTGTTATGCCTTTTTTAGGCAATGTCAAAATAACCAAGCTCTCAACATAACAAAAACCTCTCTAGATAAATTCAAGGCACTGCTGCTTAATGCTAGGAGGCTAAACAAAAAAAACTACACTCCCTGGAAGTTCTCCTCACTTTGGAAGATGCTGACATCTGTGCAATGACAGGGATGTGGTTCAATGGCATGAAAAGCACTCCAGCCATGCAGGGCTACAATGCCTTCCATATGTTCAACACAAACTGAGCATGAAAGAACAAAAAGAGGAGGTACATCCATCTTCACCAAGGATAAGTACACCTTGAGACTGGTCAAACAGTACGACTCTTGAGCTACTCCATGTCGAACTATAGACAAAGCTCCCAGCCTTATCATAGATGGCTATATGTCCCCCATCATGAAACAGGAAAAGCATACTGAATACCTGGACTTACTGCCATACATCCCAACACCTTACTCATGGGTGACTAATTACACTACAGTGCTCGATCCCCAACAGTTGTTTGTAGGGAACAGTCTAATTACTCCCCTCCCCCACCAGGTAAATGAGAATAAGTTCCTCAACCGATTCAGGCATGTCCAAGAGCCAACTCCCAGTGTATTCTTCTGTTCACCTGATGAATCTGGGCATCCTGAGACAATGTCACAACTGCCTCATGTACACAGACAACCCCTCTCCTACCACATGACACCAAAATCCACGAGAGATGCACTTACACATCCAAACTTGAGGCAAAGCTCTCTCCAGCCACAACTGAAATGGACAGTCATGAGGAGAAGGTACCAACCTACAACACCCCACGTACTACACATAGACCCACCAAACAAGCAACTGTAAATCTCACACAGATACACAAAGACATATTTGGAGGCTCTAAATAAAAATCTGTGGAAACAGAGACCTCCAAAGCAGACACACAAGCAACCTACACTCACAAACACACCGCAATCAACACATAACCTCCAAAACCAGTGTGCCGCACAACCGCAGCCCTTAAGGCAAAAAACCATACCTAACTCACTTGTAATAGGTTACTCCATAGTCAGGCACATTTATGTTCCACTCACCAGGCTTGACAGAGAAAATCCCTGTCAGTTGCTTGTTGGGCACCAGAATCCGCCATATTACCCAGGCACCCAGATCACTCCACAACAAGTACAAATATGACTCTGTCATTATCCATATTGGTGTGAATGACCCGAGACATACTTCCCTGGATTACATGAAGAGGGACATAGAAGAGCTCTCTGATTATGTAACCAAGGCAGGTATGACCCTAGCCCTGAGTAGCATCTTACCTTCACCAAGAATACCACCTCAGTACAAGGATAAAATTATAAATTTCAACAATTGGCTAAGTTTCTGGTGCCATTCAAAGGGGATCCAGTATCTGTCTGCCTGGGATGACATGCTCGACAAGCCTCGATGCTTCGCCAGAGATGGCTTGCACCAGTCACCCCTGGGATTCAGGATACTGGCAAAGGCTCTTGCCACCCGCATTGTGCCTTTTTTAGGCAAGGCTCAAAAGACAAACCCACCACCATAACAAGTACTAGTGACAAAAAACGGAGGGTCATGCTGCTCAATGCTAGGAGTTTAAACCTCAAAACGCACTCTCTCAAGGCACTCCTCAAAATGGAGAAGAGATATCTTGTGCAGTAACGGAGACATGGTTCAAGGCTCAAGAGAGCACCCCAGCGATTACAACTCATACCACACATTTCAGCCACAAAACCCGGACCGAAATACAAAGGGAGGAGGCGTATCCATATTCATTAAGGATAACCACATCTCCAGACTGGTTGCAAAGTATGATGCCTCGGAGATCATCCAAGTGCAACTGACAATGGCCAAAACTGCAATCCAGATTGTATCTTGTTACAGATCACCATCCCTGCCCCAAGACACCCACTCCTCGTTCCTCGAGGTACTGGAAAACATGAGGGTCCAACCGAACACCCTAATACTAGGTGATTTCAATTACCCAAACATCAACTGGGAAAACTGCGGAAGCACCAATTCCTTTGCTCAGCATTTCCTGGAATATATTAACTCAAATGCCCTGGACCAGCTCATAAACACCCCCCCCCCACAAGGGGAAGCAATATACTGGACTTGGTCATCACCAACATGGGGGACAAGTGCTCCACACCTGAGGTAAATTCCTCATTGGTCAGATCAGACCATAAACTCATCACCTTAGATATCCACTTACCACCCCACCCCCCACCAAGGTAACAACTGTGAAAAATGTCTCCAAAGCGAACTTTATGCTACTCACGATGGAGGTGGCAAACTTCGTTACTCCCATGCAGAATGTCAATATGATTGAATCTGCTGTATCCTACACAAAAGCACTCTACAAGCACTTGCATGAATGCATGGACTGTGCTATCCCAAACAAGACTAAGACCCACTCCTCCAAAAAGAGGAAACTAGTCTGCTGGACCCCAGCCATAAACAAGCTCTATAATAGAAGGAAGAAATTACAAGAGAGTAAAAACCCCAGGAATGGAGGTGCTCCCTGACCAACCTCAGCAAAAAGCTAATAACCCTTATAAAATCCTCTAAGGCGAGCTTTGAAAGAAAAATCACAACAGACACCAAAGACGACCACAAAGCATTTTTTAGCTATGTCAAGAACCTAAATAGCACCTCTCAGATCTGCTCTGAGCTACAGCATAATGGTTCTAAATTCACAGAACTAACTGATATCGCCAACATATTGGCAGAAAGGTTAAGCGTAAATTTTACCCGACCCTCATCCCCAAAAGGGCCCATATCCATACCAGAAGACTGTGCTGTCCCTAAAATCAGACACCCAAGTGAAAACAGCACTCTCCAAAGCAAAAAAACACAGCATCATGGGTCCAGACAGCATCCCAGGCTGCGTGTTACAGGAACTCCTAAACAAATGAATCCCTCACTTTAATACCATGTTCAACCACAGCCTCACCACAGGCTGTGTGCCCACTCAGTGGTGTACGGCAACAGTTATCCCACTCCACAAGGGAGGTGCCACCACTGACCCCAGGAACTACTGCCCCATCAGCCTGACAAGGCTCATCTGCAAGGCCATGGAGTGCATCATGGAACTCAGACATTGGGAACCTACAATCTCTAGACCCTACCCAGTTTGGGTTCGTAAAGGGAAGGTCATGTCTCCTAAACCTAGTTAGCTTCTTCGAGGTGGTTACTAAAGCAATAGATGAGGGAAAGGTGGTCCACACAGCATACCTTGACCTTGTGAAGGCCTTCAATATCATTCCCCACTTGGGAATTGACAAACTCACCAACCTAAATATAAACCCCTACATTACAAGATGGGTTGCTAACTGGCTCAAGGATAGAACCCATTCAGTGAGAATAGGAAACGCTATATCCAACTCCAAACCTGTGACAAGTGGAGTACCACAGGGCTCAGTCTTGGGACCCCTCCTGTTTGGTATCTACTTCTCTGAGGTATAAGCAAACAGAGGGATTATGGCTAACAAAGTTCGCAGATGACTGCAAACTGGGTGCCATAATTGAGACTCCTACTCACAGACACCCTCCAAAAGGGTCTTACTGATACAGATACATGGTGCCAAAATCATGGCCTCAAGCTAAATGCCAAAAAGTGCATTGCCATCCCTTTTGGGAAAAACCAAGTACCCATGAATTACAACATAGTTGGCAGACCACTTAACACAGTGTGAGATAAGAGACCTAGGGACTTAGGTGGATAGCAACCTCTCCTTAGACAACCATATCGCTAATTTGGTTATAAAATCCTTCTACATGGCCCACCTTATCAAAAGGGTTTGCATCTATGAAAAAATAAGTTATTGTCCCCCTCTACTCATCACTCATTAGACCCATTATTGAATATAATGCCCCATTCGGGATGAACCTTACAAGATACCTGCAACAACCGGAGAGGCCTTAAAAATACCTCACAAAGAGGATAACTGGCTTTAAACATATGCCATATGCCATGAGGCTAAAAAACTCACTGTACTCGGTCGCATACCGGCTACTCAGAGGTGATCTCTGCCTGACATACAAGCTATGTCAAACTCAGAATTGCTGGAAATGCTCCACCTAAGGAAAACCCAATCCACCAGAGCTACACGCTCAAGGGACCTAAACTTGACCTCAACAACAAACAGGACTTGGAGGGACAGGTTCGTGTCCCAGAGACTCCCCTTGCTCTGGAATTAGGTCCCCATACAGGTGAGGCAGAGCACCTCATTAGCGCTCTTCAAGAAGAATCTTGATGAGTGGATGGGAAACAGGAAATTCACCCGAGGAATCACTTCTGTGGCCCTGCTCGACAGAGGCGCAGGTAGCTAAACCACGTGGGAGGCGAAAGCCGTAACAAGTTGGCTAGGCTTAATCATGCCGTAGGGCCAACAGCCTAGTACCTACCTATGAACCTACCATCGACTGGGAAATTTATATGATCACAAGCCCCATGTGATGCCCTCCCTGGTAATATCGGACTATAAATCAGTGTTGTTCCATGTAATTATAAGACCAAATACCCCAACAAGCTCAAAAATCCTTAAGAATTTTTCAAGGAAATTATCTGCTACTAAGTGATGGTATAAGAAGTTTCAATGCTCTCTAAAACACAGATAACATGGACTCCTATGCAGAGGTGTGCACCTTTGCCCTATATAACCACTTAAGCAGTTATATAGAATTAGTTGTACCTGGCCAGATTAAAACTAGGTCTTGCCAAAAAAAACAAGCCGTTCTGGTGGAACTGGCTATAACAAGAGAAAGAAACTAATGTCCAAGAACAAGAGGGAACTGGCTCAGCAGAGGAAGAAATCCCTCTCTAGCTTAAACAAATTAAAGATCTTGTCAAGTCCTCCACAGCTTCCCTAACTAACCATAATCACAAGGCATTCTTTATGTCTGAAATCTAAAGGAGAATACCCAGCTATGTGCTGAACTGGTCGTGGATGGCACCACCAATACTCACCTGGAGATGACAGTCAACCTGCTAGCAGAGAGATTTGGGGCAAACATCACCATCTGTCCCCCTCCAGTCATCCCCCAAAGAATACCTGCCAGCATTCCTCAGCCCATCTCAAGACAGCAGGTCATCCAGGCACTCTCCAAGGCCAAAAACAAGGCATCAATGGGACCAGACAATATCCCAGGTTGCCTTTCAACGTAAAACGTGACCAAGCAGACCCACTAGGATTCCCTGTTTAACCACAGCATATGAACTGGCTATGTTCTGGAAGAATGGAGGACAGCAACAGTAATCCCTCTGCAGAA
The DNA here is from genome assembly GCF_019279795.1 of Protopterus annectens. Lineage (NCBI taxonomy): Eukaryota > Metazoa > Chordata > Ceratodontiformes > Protopteridae > Protopterus > Protopterus annectens. The sequence goes on from NC_056749.1 coordinate 363,716,297, forward strand.
TGATGGACCATAAACCAACCCTGGGAATTATAGGTCCATAAAATTGATTAGTCTCATTTGCAAGCCCATGGAAAGAATCATTATGGACGTTATTAACAAGAACACAAGTAATCTTCCAACCCTGGACCCAACCCAGTTCGGATTTGTTAAAGGTAAAATCATGCCTGTTAAACATGGTTGACTTCAAGAAAGTCACCAAGGCCCTGGATGAGGGGAAAAAACAGTTCATACCATCTTCCTTGACCTATCCAAGGCATTTGACGCAATCCCCCACTCGGGTATTATACAGGAACACGGAACTCTCCCAGTTGGGAATTAGCTCCTACATTACCAGATGGGTAGACAACTGGCTCACTGACAGGACACATATGGTCAAAGTGGGTGCTTCACCTTTAACAAAAGACCAGTCACCAGTGGTTTACCACAGGCTTCTGTGTTGGGCCCCTTACTATTTGGAATTTTTTTCTTAGAAGTCCAGGCTAACTTGGACAGCCTCTGGTTGACCAAGTTCACTGATAACTGCAAATTGGGAGCAATCATTGAGTCCCCCAATGATGTTAATATACTGCAGACAGGGTTAACAGACAAATGATTGGTGCCAAAGCCACAGATTAAAGCTAAATGTAAAACTATGCATTTTTACTCACTTTGGGAAAGCGGATATCATTGCTAATTATGTTATAGACAGCACCCCCCCTAAGTGTAGACCAAGTGGCACATGATCTGGGTACTCAGCTTGATAGCAATCTAAACTTTGATCACTACATATCCACAGTAGTAAGGAAATCCTATGTGGTACATCTTATAATTAAAGGCATCCCATCTAGATCCAAGGATGTTATAATTACATTATACTCAGTCCTCATCAGACCAATAATTGAGTACAATGCTCCCTTTTCTATGTTCCCCACCAGGTACCTGCAACAACTGGAGTGACCACAGAGGTTTCTCACCAAGAAATTACAAGGTACACAAAACAAGTTTTGTGAGGAAATACTGAAAGCCCTGTCACTGTATTCTGTCTCCCACAGGTTGCTATGAGGTGAGCTGTGTCTGGCTTACAGGGCAGTCTCTGACCTGGCCCTGACTGAAATACTACACATTCGTAAATCAAACTGCATGAGGGTCACTTGCTCCAGGGATCTTAACCTAACCTCTGACATGAACAGGTGATGCTGGAGTGACAGATACATCTCCCAGAGACTGCCACTTCTCTGTAACAAGTTTCCAATTCTCATGAAACAGAGCCCCTCCCTGACCCAGTTTAAAAGCAACCTGGATCAATAGAGGAGTGATCGTAAATTCACTCCTGGGATGGCGCCCATGTCCATCTCAGACAGAGGCAGTCTGTATTAAATACCATAGACCCTTACTTTTGCAAACTTCACTCATCTAACCACCAACTGGGGCAACTCAGGATTAATATGGCTAGGCTTGTAAGGGATCGAGGGTTATTAGCCTAGTAACCTTCTATGAACTTGTATATCTGCAAGACAAACGAGTATGGGCAGAGCTGAAGTATTATGTAGAAACAGTTACATCTATATACAAGTGGTATATTGGTTATCCATTTCTTTCTTAGAAATCGGTCACAGATATTCCTGCATATCTGTCAGAAAATGTCTCTGCTAGAAGAATAGCTTCATACGTACATCAACAAATATATTTGGAAAAATTAGATGTTACTGACATTCATAGCACAAAATATATCTGCAACTGATTATCAAATCATTTAAAACATTTATTTGCATATTACAGTTGAGAACATAATTAAGAGGGACTCCAGAAAAAGGCAAATTGCTCAAGTATCCATGACATCTCCTTTGTACTCTTGTGCTAGCCTGTAACTTTTTGACATTCTTTCTTACTTAAATGACAGATTCCCTTGTAGTGGTAATAGAGTTTGTTCTGACAAATTCCTAATTTCTCTTGCTGCATTTCTCTGCTGGGGATTATACCTTCATATTGCATCAAAACTTTCCATACAACTGCCCTTCCCAAAAAAGAAATATAAACTGATTTGCTAGTGTCCCAATTCAATGGTTACCATAAACTTTATGCTGACAAACTGGCATGCAAAACAACTTAAGGAAAACAACTCCATCACATACAACCAACTATTTTACAGTCGGTAGGCTGTTTTAACAGCATAGAAGACAGGTGACATTCTAAACTGTGAAGAACAATAGCTTCTTTCAGATGAAGCTAGGGTCTTAATGCGCTTTGAACAGCAATTGAACACAGCACAGAAAAGAATGCTACCACACAATGGAAATGAAAAATGGACATAATATAACAAGAATTATCTTTAAAGATCCATACCGTCTGTTTACGCCTCAGGGCGACCACGCTGGTGCAGCGGTTAGCATTGCTGCCTCACAGCAAGAGGCTCTCCGGTTCGATCCTCGGATGGGGTGCTTTCTGGGCAGAGTCTGCATGTCCTCCCTGTAGTCATGTGGGTTTCCTCCCACATCCCAAAGACATGCTGTAGGTGAATTGGACACTCGGCCCTAGGTGTGAGTGCTTGCATGTGTGTGCCTTCTGTGGAGGGTTGGGCGCCGGGCTGGCAACTCACATTAAAACTCCACTGCCAATCATGAGCAGACAGGTGATGCACTCTGGTGACCCCTAACCAGGAAAAGCCGAAAGAAGAAGAAGACTGTTTACACCTCTCATTATTTATATTTGCTAACTAAAGTCCTCTTTTTTGCACACATGATCAAGATCCTTTCTGGCCTCAAACAAAATCCCATACTGATCCCCATTCTACCTCGCTTACAGCATCATTACACAATGTTTATTTGTTAACCTGTTCTTAGACCAACAATATACACTTTCATACCACATTTCCTCTATGTTGACTGCAAAAACATTTTTCACAATGGTTCACAAATACTTCTTACTGTTCCTGCAACACAAACACAAGCAAGCAAACAGTGCTGGTTTGATAGCACATTACCAGTCCAATCTAGTATCTTATGCATACAAATATATGCAAAGTAACAGTATCCATCAGGGAAAAAAAAAGATGTTATGTACCTACCATAACGTTCCATGTTAGTTGTCCTCTCGCCTTCTTTCTTGCTGGTTGGGTTCGGAGCCGATCCTCTGCTCCAACTCTGTCATCTTCTAAAGCTCGAGAGCTGTTTACTGGCTCCAGGCCTCCCCATATCCCATGATGCCTGGCACTAGATACCCAGATCTCATTTGGTAAATCTAACTGCAGACATAAAAAGGAAGGAATCCTATCCTATTATGGATAAACCCTACCAGAGAGACTACTAGGCAGAGAGGAATAGCCAGAGAAGACTCAGCCAGTGAAAAACCATCAGGAACTCTTTTTGGTCTACTAGGATAGGGGGATGGAGGGTGGGACGCAAGAAAGAAGGCGAGAGAAGACAACTAACATGGAACGTTATGGTAGGTACATAGACAACTTAACAAAGAAGTTATCTTGCCTTCATTCTTGCTGGTTGGGACAGCGTCCCTAGCACCCAAAATCCTGGGTGGCACATTGGAACAAACTTCAGAACAGTGGAACCAAAATCAGCTCTGCTCCTGGAAACCATGTCCAAATTATAATGCGAAATATAAGTATGTGGGTTGGCCCACATAGCCGCAGCACAAATAGATTCCATGGGCAACCTAGCCTGAAAAAGCACAGTAGTGGCTAAAGCTCTGGTAGAGTGACCTTATGGTTTAACAGGCAATACCTTATTCCTCAGTTGATAAAGGTGATGGTAGAAGTCAGCCACCTGGATAAGGTTAACTTTTGAGACTGGTAGACCTTGTTTACCCTCCGCATAAGAAAGGAAAAGCTGGTCTGATTTTCTGATGTCCTTAGTCCTATGCAAATAAAAGCATAGTTGCCTGTGAACATCTAACTGATGCAACTTGTATTCCGCCCTGTTGGAGTGGTTGGGAAAAAACACAGGAAGGTCAATGGATTGATTCAAGTTATTCTCAGAAGAGACCTTAGGAAGAAAGGAAGGATTAGTCCTGAGAGCAACGCTGTCATTGTGGAACACTAGGTACGGAGGATGGATACAAAGAGCCTGAAGTTCCGAAACTCTTCTGGCTGAAGTAATCGCTACCAGAAAGAGGGTTTTCCAAGAAAAACTTCAAAGAACAAGAAGCTGCAGGTTCGAAGGGGGGCAAAATTAAGAGAAGCTAGAATCAAATTCGGATCCCACGGAGGTGGAGGATCTCTCACTGGGGGCCTGAGCTGAGTGGTCCCTTTGAGAAAGGCTTTACATAGTTTATGAGACATATTACTTTCCGACAGACCAATGTGAAAATTTGAAATTGCAGCTAACTGAACTCTAATTGTAGCGGAAGTGGACCCAGCATGAAAGAGTTCCGCAAGAAATTCAAATATGTGGTGTACAGGGGCTGAAAAGGGGTCTATACTCTTAGCCTCTGCCCAGAAAGAAAAACCGTTTCCACTTACTAGCGTAAGTTTTTCTAGTCCTAGACTTGTGCGACGATAAAAATGATTTCGCACACAGAGTGGGAGATGTCAGGGAGCCTGGCTAAGGTTGGAAGTGGAGCAACCAAGCAGTGAGCTGGAGAGATTGCAGGGAATGGTGCAGCCCACCCGATTGGTGGATCAGAAGGTCTGGAACTGGGTCCAGAGTCCAAGGCTGCTCAAGATGCTGCAGGAACGGGAACCATATTTGTTGAGGCCAGTAAGGAGCAATGAGGATCATTTTGCAGTCCAATATGGTAGCTTTCTGCATTAGCTACGGGATTAGGGGAAAGGGAGGGAATGCATACAGAAGTCCCTGAGACCAATCGTGGACTAGAGCGCCTCTGGGGGAATGTCCCGGAAGTGGAAGGAGAGAAAAAAATTGCTGCACTTGCTGTTGAAGGGGGTGGCAAAAAGGTCACAGCAAGGTTGGCCCCATTTGCGGAAGATTTGGTCCGCCACTAACGGATTCAGAGACCATTCATGAGACATGAGAATTGCTCTGCTCAGCCTATGACGTTGGATCTCCCAGGGATGTGCGTTGCGGTTAGAAACCATTGGGAAGAGATTTCCCACTGCCAGAGTCTGAGTGCTTCTCGACATAGGGGGGTAGGACCTGGTTCCGCCCTGCTTGTTGATGTACCACACTACTGACATATTGTCCGTCTGAATTGCAATGATCCTTGTAGGAAGACAGTCCTGAAGAGCTTGCAACGCTAAAAGCACGGCCCTCATCTCCAAGACATTTATGTGCAGATGGTACTCTTGAAGTTGCCAGGTGCCTTGGACTGTTCTGCCCTGATAATGCCCCCCCACCCAATCAGGAAGGCATCCGTAGTCACCGTAGCAACTGGAGGGGGGAGTACAAATGGTCTGCCCTGAGGCACTGATGTGGAGACCATCCACCACTCAAGGTGCTTTTTGCATGCTTCGGTGATCATGATCATGTGAGACATGGGAAGCTGCTGAAAGGACCATTGGGTGAAAAGAAGCCACTGTAGAATCCTCATGTGAAAACTAGCTAGAGGAATGAGTATGATTGCTGCTGCCATGAGACCCAGAGTTTGGAGGACGAACCTGGCTTGAATTCTCTTGCATCCTAATAAGACCTGCACATGTCGGCAAATGACTAACACCTTGTCTGGTGGAAGGCTGGCTGACATGTCTTTTGTATTTAAATTTGCGCCTATAAAGGTGATAGACTGACAAGGCGACAATGCAGATTTTTTAAAATGTATTGTGATACCTAGTCTGGAGCAAGTCTGGATAGTGTAGTCTCTGGCTCGCAGAAGGTGATGCCTGGTTGTAGCAGTGAGGAGCCAGTCATCTAGATATGGAAACACCTGGAATCCTTGCCATCTCAGGTGAGCAGTAACTACTGCCATATATTTGGTGAACACCCTGGGGGCTGTGGTGAGACCAAAGGGCAGAGCTCTGAACTGATAATGGCTGGCTCCCAGCAGGAAGCGAAGGACTCTTCTGGAGCATCTGTCCATTTTGATATGGTAGTATGCATCCTGAAGATCTATGGAGCACATCCAATTGTCCTGACCCAGAAAAAGTAAAATGGACTGTAGCGTGACCATCCGAAACTTCGTTCTCTGCACAGACCTGTTTAGTCTACCAAGATCCAGAATGGGTCTCCCAGTCCCCTGTCTTTTTTGGTACCAAAAAGAACCTTGAGTAAATTCCGGATCCTTGCTTGTCTGCTGGGACTTGCTGGATGGCCCTTTTTCTTAGCAGTTTTGAAACTTCTTGAACTGCTTGATCCCTTAGATTGGGTGGAACATCTGGAAGGGACATGCTTAATAAGGGAGTGTGAACACAGGGGATTCTGTAGCCTCCAGATATAACAGACTGTACTCATTTGTCGTGTTATGTCTTACCAGGCTCTTGGGTACAGCGATAATCTTCCCCCGACTGCCTTCCAGAGGTGGGCAGCTGGATAACTCTTCAGGGATGCTGGAAGGGCTTGTCAGAGAAGGATTCTCTGCTGCCCTGGTTTTGCAGACCCCCTCTGCCACGAGGGCGGCGTCTTTTATTGTTCCCTCTGCCCCTGGATGGGAACTCACCATGTGTGTCTGGCAAGGCTCCCTGGGATTTCCAGAACCACGTCTTTCTCTTCTGACCCTTGGGATATGGTCTGGAAGGAGTAGAAAAATGGACTCCCACAGCAGAGTCTTGCCTTCCTGCTCACACCTGGTAAGGGTGTCCTTCACCTGTGATCTAAAAAGAGAGGTACCATCAAAGGGGGTGTTGGTGAAAGATGCTCTGAAAGGTTCCACAAAGTTACAAAGCCGCATCCAAGCGTGCCTCCTTAGGGCAACGTCTACTTGCGGCTCTACTCGCACCATCGGATGCATAAGAAATGAGCCTTATGGAGTTCACCACTGAATTAAGAGTCGCCAACTGGGAGGCTGCCTTAGCCCGGGCCCCCTCAGCTGATGGATCTTGGGAGGGCATCTCCAAGCTCTTTAAGGAGATCCCTTTGAAGACTGGTAAAGTGGCAAAAATAATTCAGAGACTTCATGGAAAAAGTCGCTGAAGAGAACATCTGCTTCCCATATCTGTCCATCATCCTGGACTCCTTGTTAGGGGGATGGACAGATGAAGTTTCAGCCAACTCCTTCTTTATGGCCGCCGCTACCACCATGGCATCAATGGGAACACCCTTGGTCAAAAACTGTTTATCCTGTGGTGCAGTTATGAATTTTGCAGGTCTTCTGGTGGTCGGTTCCACTGTGTCTGGAGCTGACCACGCTTTCCGAGCCACCACAGACATCAGTGGATCGAAGGCGGAGACACCCAGGAGGTGGAAGGTCGGGATCCAAATGCATCCAGGAATACTGACTCATCCTCGGAAGGGCTAAGGGTAGTCCAATTACCCCTCTGCCTAAGCAACTCAAGGATGTCTGAGAATGAGACCTCTTCAGAGGGGGATCTCGGGGACCCTTCTGAATCCTTTAAGTCTGTATCTGATGTGACAGACTCAGGGGAGTCAACATTGCTTCCTCTTGCATTTCCTCTTGCAAGGTGGCTCCTCTCTGAATGATCAGGGGAGGCCTCTGAAGAGGAAGATACACCCAAAGGGGTGCCCTGGAGCATTGGTTCCCCACGCTTGGGGTCTGGAGGAGGGGCAGAGGCAGGCGCAAGCACCATGCTGGAGGAGCTGAAGGGGATGAATGTGGGGCTGACTCAGGGGCCAGCACACTCCTCATGACCTCGAAGGCATCCCTGCTCAGATGCTGAGAAGGCTCCGGTTCCGAAGAGATTGGAATCCCTCTCCGCACAGAGGGGGACTGCTCCGAAGCTGATGGAGCACAGCTCACCTGCACCGAAGCTCCGAGGGGGAGAATGGGGTTGGACAAGGGTCCGATGCCACTTGCCCCCTCGGAGCAGATGAGGGAGTCTCGGCACCCAGATCCCTCCAAGGACGGTACCAAGGAAGTGATCTGAGCAGACAGAACCGAAGGGGAAGGTATCAGTGCAGACGGTTCCATGACTCGAACCCCAACGAACTCCGGCTCTGAACTCAAGGGAGGAGTCTGAGGAGGAATAACTGTGGATAAGGATGGAGCTGACCCCTGATGAGGGGGGGCTGGACAACATTTTTGCCAGGGCCTGCGATTTCAAAAGCCTGCTGACCACTCTCCACGTCGTGGTCTGAAAGTCTTGATGACCGAGAAGAGTGGGGGGGACCGATGACTGCGCTCCGATTGGAGCAGAGGAGACCTCGGAGCAGAGCGCATCGACTCCAGGGAGGGAGACCTATATCTCTTTCGACTCCTCGATGGCTCCAAAGTGCGTATTGGAACAGACAGAGGTAGGCACATCGGTTCCGGCTGGAACGAGGCAGAAGCAGTAGCTTCACCCAATGACTGCTCCGAACTGGGAGTCGAAGATTTAGGTGGTTTGGAGAACTTCACAGGCTGAGCCTTAGCCAGTGACTCCTCAGGCTTAAGTAAACCCTGTAGGATTAACTTATTCCTACGCTCCTGCAGGACTCTTGGGCTGAAAGCATGGCAAACCGAACAAGAGTCCTGCAGGTGCACGGCACCCAAACAATAGACACAAGTGTGACCATCTGTCAGAGACATCTTCTGACAGCATGAGTCACACTTCTTGAATCCGGACACCTTGGTATCCTTGGACATACCTAAAGGAAGGAACACCAAACAATACACAACAATAACAATTTCAGGATATAATAACTCACACACACAGTTACCACATCCAAAAAACAGCCAAGAATAAACACAATATTCTATCAACAACAAATATTAAACTAGGTAAAACTAACTTTTTTTTTTAAAGGGAAAAAAAGGGTTAGCCTCTAACTTAAACAGCCATTTCAGAAGAGAGTGAGGTGGGGGAGGGGAAAACTCTAAAACAAGTTTTCTGAAGGGTAGGGGAACTCGGTAAGAAAAAATATAGGAAAACAAAGATACTCCTAGAAATATAGTCTACTATAAATTACACTAACACCCTACTAGTTTTTTTTACCAAAAAACAGATAAACAATGAAAAATATACTACCCGAGCCAGTAAGACAACCTTGTAGCAGAAGCGGCAAATGAGATCTGGGTATCTAGCGCCAGGCATAATCTCTCACATCGTTTTATTCAATGACAATAAATTTAAAATGATGCCCCAGAAATTCAAGTATATGCCTTTTTAAAATTCCCATATGTTATAGGTGATGAGAGCATTTCTTATTTAGATGTGAATTTGAAGGACTGGGTGAATTGTAAATATTCATCTACAATATACAGGAAAGAGACCTATTCCAATTTTTTCTTACATTTTGAGAGTTCCCATCCCCTAACAGAAAAAAGCAGTTGTCAAAGGGCAATTTGTGAGGGCCACAAGGATGGTGTCCAACTTTAATGCTTTTATTACAGTGTAACCTTTTAGAAAAAATGTTCATCAAGAGGGAATATCCTACATTTGTCTATGAGATTAGAGGTGAGGTTGTGACTAAGATCGGGTGTCTACTCCCCCATTCTGGGTGATGCCAACACCCCCATATCTATTGGTGGGACTGTAGAACCTGGTCGAAGTGTAAGGGTGGTAAATGGAGAAAAAACTTCAGACTATCCTTCATTACCAAGTTCACAGTGAATTACAAAAAGGTCGATATTTTTTTTTAAAATAGGTGTGTGTTGGCTGAGGACAGTGGTATTCAATCTAAAATAAGTAAGTAAACCCACCATAGTGTGGAAAGGGGGTTCGAACTTAAAGAACTTGGTGGAGAGACCCCCTAGGAAACAAGAACCCACTGAAGTCCCACAAATGTATAAGTGTGGATGTTGTCAATTTTGTATGTATAATAATGTTGGGGAAATGTTTGGCATCAATGGTTACATTTTGAGAATGAGTGGCAATTATAACTAACAGTTTGGGTGTAGTGTATGGGGCCTTTTGTCAAGTGTGCCCAGCTTTTTACTTAAGTAAAACCGAGCGTAAATTGAAAAACTGAATTTATGAGCACAATTACGATATCAGGGGAAAGAAAACTACTAATGCCCTTTATAGGCATATACTTGAATTTCCACGGAATCCTTTTAAATTTATAGTCATTGAACAAGTTCAAAACAATGTGAGAGGTGGCCCATGGCAGTTGATACTAGGGAATTGTATTGGATTTTACATTTGGAGGCTGTTGGTCACCCAGAATTAAACAAAATGGTGTCTATTGGATGTGTCTTAAAATTGAGGGCACAGTGCAGGTAAATTGTCTACACAATATTCATAGAGTGTATGCAATGTTAACCTTCTTAATATTTAATCTTGTATGTTGTGCTTTATATGTTTTTACATTCATATTATTTAGGATGCATTGTTTAATGGGATTACTTATGGGGGTATAACCAATCCTACTAATGTGGAAGCATTTTAAATGTTATTTTATCATTGGGTAGGGATGTGTGTGTCTTATCTCTTTAAATGTTTAATTCATTTTGGAGTAATGTGATTGCTTTAGTATTTAAATGTGACTGTTTTCATTTTGGAAATGATCTGAAGTCTTGTATTTGACTCGACAAAAGCTCTTCTCCAATAAACTTTTGGGGACCAGTTCCAGGCATCAGTGTCTCTTTGTGGTTGCGTTCTCTAAAATAGCAATTTTCTAATTACAACTTGTGGTACTTCAATAACTTATTTTTAAAAAGCTTCAACTGTCTCGGCACTGCGAGTCCTTGATTAGCATTATGCCCAAAAATATTCCCAAGCTCAAATCCACTATGCTGCCACTCACAGACATTAACACACACAGTATTGCTGTCAATAAAATCTCGACATAATCTATCTCTGTTATGAAACGCTATAAGATTCTCGCTGATCGCTTCATTGTGCACAGCTTGCATCTGCTGTGCTAGAGTGATACTCCAGGTACAAACATCATTTGCTCTTTGCATGGAGGTCGATAAATCCTTCACCTGTTGGGTGATCTGTTGAACCAATTGATTAAGATTGCCCACAGTACTATCAAGCAAATACTGTGTAAAGAAGCCACTCGCACAAGTCTTCTTACTGCTTCCTGATGATGTCATGTCCCTTGAAGTCAAAGCCCCACAAACACAGACCAGGAACCAATGTAATGAAATAACACAAACTTCAAACAGCCTAGGCCTTGGAATAAGTGATGTCAAACAAACAGATACAAGACTACAAAATTCACTGCCCAACATAAAATGAAAATAAATCCAGAAAAATGTAGCATGTAGAAAAAAAAACACCAATGCACACCAAAGCAATGTTTTAATAATTAATCCAAGCACCTTCATTTCTAAAAACATCCAACCCATCCAACAGGACTTCATCAGAAATAAAAACGTGATACAACATCACTTCCATTTTGAAATTTTTATAAAAGGCTAATTAATCAAGACATACCCCTCCTTAAAGCTATACATACACAGGAAAAAAGTCATAAAATTAATACCATAATATAATACATTAAAAATGAATAGATGTCATCTTCAAAATTGGTTCTATTTCATTTTATTACATTTACTGTGTTGTTACTTCACATACTTTTCAGCTGACCATCAGTTGGTTGGTGTTGCTCCAATCACTCCTAATTTACTACCCTCAATAATACCCCAAAGCTTAGAACCACAGTGGCCATCAGTGAGTTGTGAAGGGGAAATAAAAATATTGAGCTGTGCAACTTGGCCACATCACATTTGTTGTCCTTGTATGCCAAGTATTTAAAACCTAAAATTGCAGTGATTCCTGATGTTATGCTCATCATTGCACATAGCATCAATTAGCACCCCCCATGCTGAATTAAACTGGTATCTGGTATGTGATTACACCACTATCCCATCACCAGGGGAGTTCTAGATATTTGGTAGAAACATCACCCTCACTACCAGAACAGGTAAGCCAATAACTTCAGTGCTTTTCAACAGTAGGCAGAATGCTTTTTCATATAATGAAAATTATAACATGCAAATGCAATACTTCTAACACTTATTTATAAAATGCACATCTAAAATTCAGAGAACCATTACAGTAACTATTACAAATATAGTGTAATAACAGAGGTGATATTAATATGAACAATTTGACAGAATTGCAAAAATTTTACAAAATTATGAACTGATGTTTTGTAACAAGATGGAACAGGCCTTGGGCAGCAGTCAACAACTTCTGTTTGTGGAACCAAATGGAAAATACCTCCAGGAACAAAAACCTAGTGTAACAAACAGCATGTCTAATCTTTAAGCAGCTATAAGACACCAAGAAAATACGTGAGGCAGTAACATAAATGAAGGAAAACTCCAGCTGGAGATAAACTTCAGTAAGGAATGGTACAAAATCACCAACATCTATGTCAGATGGCAAATGCAAGATGAAAAAAATCAGTGATCTGAGATTTACTTTCAGTAATAACAAGGATCCACTCTCTGGAGTACTTGTGTTTGAAAAGAGGAAACACCAAGGCGCAAATAAGCAGTTAAGAACATTTAGAAAGAATAGAAAAACCTTTATTTGGTTCTCTGCCTGAGTAGTTGGGACATATTACTTGCTGACAAAGTACTGAGAGAAATATTAGTGAAATTCAAGAAAGCTATTGATGAATTATACCAGAAAGTATGGTATAGTTGCTGACAGGCTGACATTCAGTCTGAATCAGTACTGTGTTGTATTGCACTGCAATAAAAATAAACTCTAAATACAACAGAGCCAATGGGAAATGGTAATTTAAATGTAGTAACCTGTAACGTTGCTGTCATATAATGCATCTGTTTGCTCAGCTAATATATATGCTGAGTAATAAAAGCAAATGGATCAAAAAATTTAATTGCATTAACACCTGCAGCAACTGGAAAGACCCCAAAAGTACCCTACCAAGAGAATCAAAGGGCTCAAACAGATGCCATATGCTGCCCGGTTAAAGAAACTCCAGCTCTACTCAGTGGCATACCGCCTGCTCAGAGGTGATCTGTGCCCGACATATAAAGCCATGTCCAACCCGGAATTAATGGACATGCTGCACCTCAGAAAATCCAAATCCCATCGAGCTATGCGCTCGAGACACTTTAACCTCAGCACTGAAATAAATAGGACATGCTGGAGGGACAGATTCATAACCCAGAGGCTCCTTTCACTCTGGAATAAAATCCCAGTCCAGGTTAGGCAGAGTCCCTCTGACTCTCTTCAAGAGGAATCTTGATGAGTGGATGGGAGATCGTAGGTTTACCCCGGGTATCACTTCTGTGTCACTGTTAGACAGAGGCACAGTATACTAACCTCGAAAAAGGGCATAGCAAAATTAATTTAAAATGGGTGGCGAAAGCCAAACACACTCTGGCTAGGCTTATAAATGCCCTAGGGCAAATAGCCTAGTATGAACCTATGAACCTATGAACATAATTCAAAATATCTTCATTTAAATGACATTAGCACAAATATTGCAACTTTTAGTTTTCTATAATCAGTTTACAGTTATGCTCCACAATCCACTCCTACGTAATGTGAAAAATCAACCTACTGGCAGTGCAGAAACCTACACTTAAGAGTCTCTGAAAAAGTTTTTTTAAGCATGTAAAATCATTTTAGTAGACAAGAGAAACCAAATGTAAATAAATGAAAATAAGTATGCTGATCAAAATAACATCAGCACAACAAAACAATGAAATCCACCTGGGGTGGAACTAAATCTACACTGAAGTTCCATTGAAATCTGCTTTTTTTGTTTTAAAGCACATCTTGGTTGACCTGATGTTCTGTTTAGCCTTCTCTGCAGACAATGCTGTACACTGCCTGCCATATGTAATAACTACTCATTTATGACACGGTCTACCCTATAGTCAGAGATAAAGTATTTCATTAACTACTAATAGACAAGACAGTGGACCACAGTGCAGCAGTAACAGACAAATCAGTAATAGGTACTCGCATATTATCGCAGCCAGATTTGGAACACTAACTCCTAATGTTTTCTTGAAAGGAGTGAATGTTTGAGTAAGAAGGTGTCAGTTAACTCCTACTGATAGGTTTTGCCAGTTAAACATGCTCAGGAAGAAGAAACGGAAGCTGGACTTTGGCAGCCAGCTGTGAGAGGGACAAATATTTCTTCATGCATGCATTTCTTTTTAAAGACAGCACATAGAACCATATGCTCTATTACACTGACCAGAGATTCAGGGCGACTGCGATCCTCTGTGTGTTTTAAACAGGATCTGGAAAGCCAAGCTCCTTCTTAAGGCTTTTTGTGAAAGTGTACAAAATGTACAGTACTTTCCTAATAGTATCTTTGACATCAGTTTAACACCAATGTGGCTTTTCCTTTCTTCTGTTTAGCAGACCAAGCAGCTCAGTCTTCAGATTATTAGCCTCCAGTCTAGAGTCCTGCTTTCTGCTGCTGTAAAGCACTCTGAATGGTAGGTTAACAGTCTTACACACAGCTATCCCGTCGAGGAGGATTTCAGTTTTGTTTTCTGTTTCAGAGTGAAAGTGAAAGTGATGAGATGCTGTGGAAAACTGAAGTTAACTTACCATTCCGATTTTTCGTTTACAACAGCAGAAAGCAGGAGTGCAGACTTGAGGCTAATATCTGAAGACGGAGCTGTTCGCTGAATTCACCGCTTGACGTCTTTAAAGCACGCTACCTGCGAAGTCTAAAATTGTAACCCTTAATCGTCTTACAAACCCAACACCGATATCCTAGAAGAATTTTTTAACAGTTCACCCTTCCCCGATAACACTTATTTGTTGTAGTTTTAGTAAAAGAAAAAGTATACCATGTCGCAAAATCTGGTTGCGATAATACGCAAGTACCCAGTAATATATACTGTAGGACCATAGTAAGGTCATAGCTCTCAACCAATCAGGGACAAATCTCAACAGATTCAGGGACAAATACAAAAAAAATCAGGTACGATCAGGGACACAAAATATTAACACAATTAACTTGAGACAATAGCAGAAAAAGGGACTTTGAATTAATATGCAGTTTTTTTAAAGTAAAAAGTCTGTAACAAATTGTCATTATTTATTAAATTAAATTCACCACCTTTTCTCCAAAAGTCACCAGTTTTAGGCAAATTTAAAGGGATAGAGCTAAAATTTGAGTCAAAATCAGTGATGTCCCTGAAAATTAGGAATTTTAAGCGGTATGAGCAAAGTATAAACTACCTTACTGAGCTATCTATTACTGCTCTACTGTGTAGTTCTGTCCTGCTACCAGCATGGTCCACATCCCAAGCACAGGAATGCCTAGTATGCCAGGGAATATTATGAACTCTTGTGCTCCAGTCCTGGAAATGGGATGGCAACTGTATGCTAGGGACATGAATCAGGCTACCAGTGTATGAACATGAGCCCTGTGACCATGAGTAACCCTGGTCAGTTTCATTGTATTTATTGTTTAATGTACAATACGTGGCTGTATATTTTACATTCAAGATTAGTGGTAATCCACTGTTCTAGTGATACACTATGTACTTGTGCTGCCTTGAGCTGCCATTTCCACCTTGTCCTCCCTGTGATCCAAAGATGACCCAGCAGGCCTCTACAGTTTACAGAATAACTAAATATGTACAAAGACAAATCAATAATACAACATAGTACGAGACATTAGCCATCCTAATGTGTATTTTAATAGGTTTTGAAGGAAATGTCAATGGCAAGAAAATAGATGCACATAATCACACCATTTTACAAACAAGCCCATATTTAGCAAAGCAGCAGACGTACCTCAGAACAGAGGCAGATGACACTGTAAACAAATCCATAGGGTTCCAGGTAAGGATGCCATCTCTCTCCAAAGTGGTATCTCTTGTCTTGAAAGGTACAATATGTATCAGACTCTGGATAAATAAAATGAAAACGTGATCAATAATTGTGTTGTAATAGCATAAAATAATCTGCAAATCCAACTGAAGTGGAACTGTGACTATTAATTCTATGTTTGTAAATCACCTTGGAATTCTAAAGAATATAAAAAGAAGTTATGTCTTATCATAATGTTTCATCTCTGTTGTCGATATTCATCCATTCTTGACTTGTGGGTTTCGGTTCTGATCCTCGAACTGATCCAGCCATTATAAAGCTAGTGTCAGCCAAAAAAAATCTCTCGAGCTGCTAGTCTACCCATAATACCCCTCTCCACATCACCTCAAATTGAGTTTGCTATTAAGCAGAAAAAAGGGTTCTGTAAGACAGAAACGTTGTTCAAGGTATCCCCAACCATAAGAACCCAGGACAGGAAGTCACTCCACCAGAAGTCTAAAGGAGGGGGGCAGGCAGGAGGGATGCAAGAGTAGATTAAGATCAACAAAACAGATGGAATGTTATGTTAAGACAACTCCTTTATCTAATGTCAATCTTAATCTATTCTTGATTTGTGGGACAGAGTCTCCAGTTACTTTAGATCCTGGGTGGCCTCAAGGAAGAATATTCCTGAGAACCACAGAACCAAAAGAGGGTTTCCCCCCTGGAGACCATATCAAATCTGTAATGTGTAATAGAGATGTGGATAAGTCCATGTTGTGGTTCTGCAAATTTCTGGCATGGAGGCTTTGGATATAAAATAGCCGATGTCACCATAGATCTTGTAGAATATGCCTTGACTGGCAAAGGAAGCTTCATGTGAAGTTTATTGTAAATGAAAGAGATGCAATTTCTTAATCACTTTGATAGAGGCACCTTGGATACTGGTTTGCCCAAAGTTGCACTGACAAAGGACACAATTAGTCTGCCCGTCTAAATTTAGTTCTATCAAGGTAGAAACAATTGCCTGTGTACATCCAGAAGGTACAAGCAGTACTCGCCTTTATTTGAAAAATTTAGAAAGAATACAGGCAAGTCTATAGATTGGTTGATATTGGTCTTGGATATCACTTGAGGACAGAAAGTAGGGCTCATTCTGAGTGACGCTTTGTCTTTGCGAAAAACTTAAGTATGGAGATTTGGAGCATAAAGCCTGTAATTCAGAGACTTATCTCACTGAACTGACAGCTATAAGGAACAATGTCTTCCAAGAAAGGAATTTTAAATCCCAAGTCACTGTGGGTTCAAATGGAAGTGAAGTGACTAATACAAGAGATAGATCACATGGCGGAAGAGGGTTTTTGAAAGGGGGCTTCAAGCAGATTGTACCCTTTAGAAAAACCTTACAAAGTCTGTGAGAAAAAGGGTTGATCCCCGATACCATTATGTAAATTTGAAATGGCTGCTAGAATAATTAACAGTAGAAGCAGAAGCTCATTTACTAAAGATGGCAGTTAGAAACTCCAGAATTTTTTTTACTGGTGCTGAAAAGTGGTCTAGACCATTGTCAGAGGCCCAGATAGAAAATCTCTTCAATTTACTATGGTAGAGACTCCTAGTGGATGGTTTGTGGGATGCCATCAAAATGTGCCTCATGGGGGAAGGAATACCATTATGCCTGGTATGAAATTGGAGAGCTGTCAACTTGAGAGTCTAAAAATTAGGATGTACTAGTCCCTGTGGGTGGGACAAGAGATCTGAAATAGGGTCCAGAATCCAAGGGCCGTGTAGTAGAGGCCAGAGGAAGGGAAACCATATCTGTTGAGGCCCATAGGGAGCAATGAGGATCACTTCACTTCTCAACCAAGCTGCTTTCTTGAGAAAGAGGGATCAGAGGGAGACGGGAAGGCATATAGGAGACCCAGGGTCCCATCATGCAGAAAAGCATACCTGGGGGACTTCCCTTGAGGGTGAATTAGGGCAAAGTAGTTTTTGCACTTCTTGTTCAGGGGTGAGGCAAATGATGCAGCAAGTCTGGCCCAGCAAACAAAGATCTCCTTTGCTACTCTAGGGTTCAGAGACTACTCGTGAGGCATGAGGATGCACCTGCTTAGTTTGTCCTCGATTATGATGGAACTCCCAGCTGCTTTCTGATAATGCACATCCCAGGAAGTTACAGCCCATTGCTACACTCAAAGGGCTTCTCGACACAGTGGGTAGGACTTGGTTTCCCCCGGTCTGTTGATGTACCAGACTACCGACATATTGTCCAACTGTATTGCAATCATCCCTTGAGGTAAGGCAGCGTGACATGCTTGCAATGCCAGAAGCACTGCTCGTATCTCCATAACATTGCTATGCAAATTGGCCTCAGAGGGACCAAGTGCCTTGGACTGTCTTCCCAAGATAATGCCCTCCCCAACCCATCTGGGATGCATTAGTGGTCATTAAGACCTTGGACTGAGGGGGGGGGGGCAGCCTAGAAGAATCTCCTCTGAATGCATCCAACAGGATAGGTCATTTTTGTATTGACTGGATATGAAAACGAAATGGTTCATGGGGCGAGTTAGAATAGTCCATTGGTTTGCAAGTAACTCTTAAGTTTCACGTGAAATCTTGCCAATAGAACCAGTGTGATTGCTGCTGTCATGGAACCCAATGCCTGCAGAGTCAGATAAGCAGAAATTTTGTTTGAGAGAAGACAATGGAGGACCTGAGACTGAACTTTTTCTGTAGTCTGAGTAGTGGAAGTGATGCTATGCAAGATACAGTGTTGAAGCAAGCTCTGATAAATTCCATGTTCTGAGAAGGGGTTAGCTGGGACTTTGCAGGATTGACCATTATTCCTAACTGAAGGGCTAATTTCAGAATGTAGTCCATAGTTTGAAGAAGGAGATGCCTGGTGGGAACAGTCAGGAGCCAGTCATCTAAGTAAGGAAACACCCGGAATCTGAGCAGGCTCAGATGTGCTGTGACTGCTGCCATACATTTGGCGAACACCCTGGGGACTGGGGTGAGACCAAAGGGCAGCACTCTGAATTGGAAATGACTGGCTCCCATTCGGAAGAGGAGAAACTTGTTTGTCCATCGTTATGTGGTAATATGCATCTTAAAAGTAGTAGAGCACATCCAATCATCTTTCTCTAAGGGAGAATTGACTAAACCATGACCATCCAGAAGTTTGCTTGTTGGACAAACTTGGTCATAATACTAAGATCCAAAACTGGCCTCCATTCCCCAGTTTTCTTTAGCACTAAAGAATCTTGAGTAAAAACAGGATCCTAGTTGGGCTGATGGGACTTTAGATGACTTTCTAGCAGCTTTTGTACTTCTATTGCTGCTTGAACTCTCTGACTGGATGGAATGTTGTGAAGTTTTGCTGGGGATATTTGGTAAAGGGCAAAGGGAATTAGATAACCTCTGGAAATAATCCTTAGCACCCAGGCATAGGTTGCTGTCTCGCTAGACATTTGGGTGCAAGGAAAATCTTCCCCCGACTGCTTCCAGAGGTAAACAATCGGGCCTCCATTCAGGAGCACTGATAGGGTTGACCAGAGAATGAATCCCTGAAACCCTGATTCTGTGGACCACCACTGCCTCTGGGATGATGTCTTCCACTATAACTCCCCCCTCTGCCCCATAGGGGAGTCCGAGCCATGTATGTCCTGGAAAGGCTTCTGGGATTTCTTGAACCACATTTTACTACTCTGATTCCTGGAATAGGATCATTGAGGAGTAGAAAAACACACACGCACAGCAGACAAGTCTTACCATCATTTTCACACCTAGACAGAGTTTCCTTATTTTGGGACCAAACAAGGAGGATCCGTCAAAGGGGGCATTGACAAAGGAAGACTTGAATGGCTCTGCCAACTCGCACAAGTGCATCCAAGTGTGTCCCTCAATTGCAACGCCTGAAGCTGCTGACCTGGTCTCCCCTTCAGCTGCATGTGCAAGGAGCCTCATGGATGATTTTGAAGACTCCAGGGTAGCTAGTTAGGAGGACATTTTCCTGGACGTCGTCAGACACAGCTTCTGCCATGGTATCTAACAGCTCCTTGACCAGATCCTTTTGAGCAATGTAAAATGTGCCAAAATGTTAAAGGACCTGATAGAGAAGGTCGATGATGCATAGACCCGCTTCCAAATCTGTCTGTTGCCCTGAACTTTCGGTTTGGGGGATGGACAGTAGAACTTTCCTCCCCTAGTTCTTTTTTTTGTGGTGGCCACTACCACCATGGCATCTACTACCAAGCCCTTAGCCCAATGTCGTTGGTTTTCTAGAGCAGTAAGGATTTTATCAGGTCTCTGGGGGACTGGTTCCACAGCATCAGGAGCCTTCCAAGCCCACTGAACAATTAGTTTAATCAAATTGTCAGTGGGCTGGGTCACTCAGGAGGTAGATGAGCAAGCACCAAAGTCTGCAAGTGCACAGATTCCTCTGAAGATGGGTTTTTGGACTTCCAATCATCCCTCTGTTTTAGGATCTTTAGAATGTCTCCAAAGGATACATCTTCCAGGGGTGACCATGGGGAACCCTCCCCTTCACCAAAATCCACGACCTCTGTGACAGATTCTTCAGGAGAATCAAGAGGTTTCCTCTTACATAATCCCTTCTGAGGGGGCTCTTCAGTGGAGGCATCCGAGGAGGACTTGGAAGAGGGAGTGCCTTTAGAAGGCAAGTCTTGCGACCATGGTGCATGCTGTTCCGGGGTAGAGGTTGCTGGCTGAACTAATGAACCTGGGTTTACAAGGGAAGACTCCAATAACGCTGGAGCCACTCGAGATGAAGCACTGGCTAAAGTCCATTCCATAGCCTGAAAGGCAGGGTCCCATGAGGAGGGATGGAAGCCCTGAACAGAGGCAGACAAACTCTCAACCGGGGTCACCTGACAGACCAGAATAAAGGAAGGGTTCACCACCAATACAGCCAAAAGGGACACAGTCGGCTCCATGGAAAAACTTGGAGCCAGCTTGAAAACCCCAGGCCTGATGGTGTATACACAGTGCCAGGGACCAGATGGTGCTGAAGGCACTGAGGGAGACAGGGCTAAACTCAGCACCGAAGACAGAAGTGTTGTCAGCACCAAAGTTATCGGTACCTGGGATGCTGAAGTCAGAAGCTCTGAAGCCTGCATTGAGGATAGAGGAGGAGAATACATAGCAGTGGATGGAGAAAAATCCACTGCATCAAAAGGGAGAGGTGCTTGAGAAGATGAAAGACCCTGGGCTGTCAAGATCTGATCCATCAACTTGACAATATTGACCTCAGAAAGACTTCTGGTGGAGCACATGGATAAACCACAAAGGCGATTCGGATCTCTCCATGAATGGACTGGGGAGATAACCATGGAATAGGTCCAAGGATTGAGAATGGATAGACTTGGGTTTGGTGGATAAAACTAATTTTGGTATCATCTGCACAGAAGGTGAAATGGGCACCAAACTGGTCAGACTGGCAGTTGGCACAGACGTTGAAGCTGTGGTCAAGGTTGAAGCTGTAGTCACTATAGTAGGAATAATTGTCGTAGCCGGTATAGAAGGCACCAGTGATGTTTTCAGTGCTGGATATTTAGTCTGCTCAGACAGCCTTGGAACCTTAACTTTTGGTTCTGAAGATGAACCCTTGGAAGCTTGCTTATGTTTCTTGATGATTAGTGCAAATGGAGATGTCAGCATCAAATGAGAGGACTTAAGATCCAGAGGCGACTTGTCAGCCTTGGACAAGGCTTCTTTGAAAGGGGCTATAAGGAGCCATTTGAGAATAAACTTATTTTTCATTTCTGCCAGAGTTAAATTACTGACTCCCTGGCAGATTAACACTCTATACTCAAATGGGGAACTCCCTAACAGTACACACAAGATTCATGGTCATCTGAGTTTGGCATCTTTCTGCCACACTCTACACACTGCTTAAATCCCATAGTGGAGGTATTTGGTTTCTCTGCCATGAACCTGACAAAACAAAACAGAAAGGCAGAAAAAGAGAGAAGAGAAAAAAGAAATAAAATTAGATCTTCACTCATATGACAGGGAAAGAGGGAAAAAATTACCAATGATTATAGACAGACTAACAGTAGAGAAAAAGGGGAAAGACTACCAACAATGGGGGGGGGGGGAATTTACCAATGGCAATAAGAAATTACAGTACATTCGCAAAGGGTAGACCAAGATTTAAAGGAAGGGAAAGGTTTAGCAGAAAAAGATAATAGATAAAAATATACTTGGCTACATGAAAGATGGCTGACTCATCTCGTCATAAGTGCAGCAAACGAGATCTGAGATAATGTGGAGAGGGGCATCATGGGTAGACTAGCAGCTCGAGAAATTTTTTGGCTGACGCAAGGTTTTTAATGGCCGGATCAGTTAATAAAGTTATATACTCACCATAATGTTCCATCTGTGTTGTCCATATTCATTCTTCCTCAACAAATGGGTTCAGAATTGACCCTCTGATCTACTACGCCACTTTCTTTAGATTCTAGGATCGGACTCGCAAGCTCCTCCCTTACCCATAATGCCCCTGATCACTGAATTACCTCAGATCATGTTTGCTGCAATTATACAATGCCTCATTAAAAAAGATTTCTGAAAAAAGCGAAGACAGAACAGTGATAGCTGAAAGATAAGGAGCTCAAACAGGAACAATGTTTCCTAATAAGAATTCTGTAAAGTCACCCCCAAAGACATGGATGGGGAAGGGAGTTGAGTAAGAATGAAAATGGACCGCACAGATGGCACGTTATGGTGAGTACATAACTTTTATATCTGATGTTACCATTTTCATTCATCCCTCAATGAATGGGAAAGAGCCCTCGGCTACAATTACCTTGGGTGGCCCTCATGGAAGGATATTCCAGAGCACTCCAGAATCAAATTATGCTCTCTTCCTAGAAATGTCCAATTTATAATGAGAAACAAAGATATGAGCATTAAACGAAATGGCTGCTGCACAAATGTCTCCAGTGGAAGCTCTAGCCTAAAAAGCAGCTGGCTTTACCATTGACCTGGATGAATGTGCCTTAGGTTATTTTAGTGAGGTTAGGCCTTTCAAGGAATAAACATTAGAAATACATCTGTTATCCATTTAGCTATAGTAATTATTGGAACTGGTTTTCACTCAGTGTTAGAAAAGGAAACAAAACTGATGTGTTTTTCTTAACTCCTTGGTTCTATGTAGGTAAAAATGAAGTGGTCTATGGACATCTAGTAGATGAAGGGTATATTCTGCTTTATTCTGAAATTTTGGAAAGAAAACTGGAAAGTTAATGACTGAAGGGTTGATTCAGAGGCCAGTTTAGGTAGAAAGGAAGGATTAGTGTGCAGGTTTAATCCTACCTTTGTGAAAACTTCCATATGGTGGATATGAAGAAGTGCTTGGAGTTTAGAAACTTGTTTAGCTGAAGTAATTGCCATCAGACAGTTTTCCAAGATAAACGTAAGGTCTACTTTAGCCGAGAGCTCAAATGGAGGAAGTACTA